>NW_011494689.1:329582-334982 GCF_000754665.1 Bison bison bison | reverse complement strand
CTCACAATTTCATTGGTCTGATCTTTGGCACAGAGAAGAGAAAGGACAGAAGAACCCCCACCGGCTTGTGTAACAGCTACTGGGGCTCAGCAGATAGCGCCTTTGGGACATGCTGAGGAGTAGCCTCTCCAGAGTCCCTCAGTTGTGCCCCCTGCCACCCGCCTGTCGCGGGAGGTTCAAGGAAACAAGAAATGAGAGATTGTAAAGGTCCCTCCAGCCATAGGAGCGAGGACCTCTTACCTTAATAGGAGGTCTTCTGGAATCTCAGACTGGGCTGCGTGAGCTTTCTGCTGAGTTCGTTTTTCGCTGTCCCGGTTTCCAGCACGATGGGCCTTCCCCTGGGCTGGGTTTCTTCGCCTTCTGCTTCTAGCTCGGGAGCTTTGCTGTGTTGGGCTCCTGCTGTGCTTGGCCTCTTCCACGCAGAGGTTGTTTCAGCCAGGTTAAATCTGAGTCACGGCACTATAGATGTCACGCGAGTGTATGTTCCTCGGTTCTTTGTCTTCGTCACAACAAAGATTTGGAGCGACGGACATTAAAGCCCTCGGTGCGTCACAGCTCTCGGGTCTTGGACAAACCATGCTACAGCTCTTAGGCAAATCAGTGTTACAGCTCTATTTTATTTAGAAGATAGCAGGAGAGAGAGAGAGCGAGAGAGAGAAAGAAAAGAGCACACGCACATGGGAGAGTCCGTGAGAAAGTGCTTTGGCTCTTCCTTTCATATGTTTTTTGCTCCACCTGGGCCTACCCTAGGCAAATTGGGCTTAGCCAGGAGTGCTGTTTGTTCTGCCTGAAGTCTTCACTCTGGGCCTCGGACCTTCCTTTGACCTTCCTTGTCTTTTAGCCACCGCCATTTTGGACTCCTTTTCCCTATTCTACCTACCTAACAAGAATCTTCTCTTGAGACAGCCCTCTTTGGTTCCACAACTCTTCCGTCCACCTTTTGTGGCCTTGCATTCATGGCCGCATCCACCTCCCCCACCGTGGCGTATGTGACAAACCGGAAGCCTCTGGAGCATTTGGTATTTGGATCCCTCATTACCACACAGTCTGTGAGCATTCCCCATTGCTCAAAATGGCTCCTTAGACTCTCATCGGTTGTTTCAAAGCTCAGTCCTCCTATGAAGAGCTTCTGCAGCTGTTCGGGCTCTTTGAGAGACTCTGATTTAGACATGATGGCAGTGGAGGCGGGGAAGACTTCAACGATGCTTTCTCGGAGTGTCCACGGGCAGGAAGGTGAAGCCTGGTTTCAATCTTTGGTTGAGGATATGAGATCTTGCTTCAAGCCACTCCTGGCCAAGGCCACCCAAGGTCAGAAACAGAATTAGAAGTAGAGCTTGAAGATGTGACTTCATTGCTGTAGTTTCATAAGAAAATCTTAACGAAGGAGGAGTTGCTTTCTGATGAGTGAGCAAAAGAAGTGGTTTCTTGAAATGGAATCTACTCCTGGGGAAGATACTGTGAAGATTATTGAAATGACAACAAAGGATTTAGACTACAATACAAATATAGTTTCCCTGGTGGCTCAGATGGTAAAGAAACTGCCTGCAATCCAGTAGACCCAGGTTCAATCCCTGTGTTGGGAAGATCCCCTGAAGAAAATGGCAACCCACTCCAGTATTCTTGCCTGGAGAATCCCATGGACAAAGGACCCTAGTGGGCTACAGTCCATGGGGTCACAAAGAATTGGACATGACTGAACGACTAACACACACACACACACACACACACACACACCCCAACATAGTTGATAAATCAGTGCTTTGAGAGGACTGACTCCAGTTTTTAAAGAAGTTCAACTGTGAGTAAAGTGCTATCAAACAACATTGCAGGCTAGATAAATTGTTCTTGAAGGGAAGAATCATTTGATGCTGCAAACTTCATTGTTGTCTTATTTTAAGAAACTGTTGAAGACACATCAAACTTCAGCAGCCACCACCCTGGTCAGCTATCAAGGCAAGATCCTCCACTAGCAAAAATATTATGACTTGCTGAAGGCTCAAATGATGGTTAGCATCTTTTAGCAATAACGTGTTTTTATTAAGGTATATATATATATATTTTAGAAATAATGCTTCACACATTTAATAGACAACAGTACAGTATAAACATAACTTTTATATGCACTGGGAAACAAAAAAAATCATGTGACTCAGTTTATTCCAATGTTCACGCTATTGCAATAATCTGGAAATAAAGCCATAATATCTTCAAGGTAAGCCTGTATACATTTTTTGCTTGCATTTTGTCCACTTTTAAAATTTGGTTTTAGAAAGAGAGTTCACTAAAACAATTTTTTTCTCTTGCTGCTAAGTTGTTTCAGTCGTGTCCAACTCTGTGCGACTCCATAGACAGCAGCCCACCAGGCTCCCCCTTCCCTGGGATTCTCCAGGCAAGAACACTGGAGTGGGTTGCCATTTCCTAATTCAAAGGATCCATCATCTGGTCATCGATGAGTAGGATCTTCATCTTAAATAGCAACTCAAATTAATGCATTTCCATGGCTTACATCTCAAAATAGAGTATGCAGCCTTCACAAGACCCAGAAAGTTTACTCCTAGAGTTAGTCTAAGAAAGTACAAGCCTTCGGTGCTACAGGCAGTAGCACCTGGTGTAGTGAAAATGGTGTCTCTAGTTTCCCAGGAGAATGTGAAATGCCTCCAGTGACAGGCCCACTAATCTGTGATACCAGGTAATGGTGCTACTGGAATGGCATGTTTTAAACAAACACTGAAAAAGCAACAAAAATTAAGTTGACAGAAACCCCTTACAGACTTGGACTCCTGAAAAATTCCCCTGAGAGCTGGCTATTGGGTTGACCCACGAAGCTGCACCCTGGTAAGTGTAAGTGTACTCTCTGGATGGTGGAGACCACAGAGAATATTCTTGTTGGTTACAAAGCCAAGCTCTCAGGATATAGAAAAAGACGAAAGGAAAAATCTCAGCTTGTCTTTACATAGGAAACCCACAGCAAAGTTTGTCTAAACAAATGCCAGTCTGATGAGAACCATTAACTTCCCAGTCTGTGAGGCCAGTTTGAACATCAGGCTATGCCAGTGTTCTGCCCCATAGTTTTTCCTCCTTATGACAATGACAAAAGACAAAGACAAACAGTGACCATCTCTGAGAAGAAAAGGCTCAATGCCAGGGTCACTATGTCCAGGGAACTAATTCTGAAAGTATTTTTTTTCAGGTAATTTAAATTTAGAAAGAGAGAAAAGGGACTCTCACAACTTCCTTTCCACTTAATCCTGCAGGCAGATATCCAGGAGTTTGCTGGATAAGAAATCCCACTTTCTGCCAGCTTTTGTCAGGTGTCCCAGGATCTCTCAGCTACAACAGCCTCTGGGAAAGAGGAGTCTGGGCAGTATCATGCTGATTGTGCCAGTTGCTGGGGATGGGAACATGTCCCTCCTACCTCTCTCAAGTTCTTTTGGCTATTCTAATAAGTAGGTTAAATGCAGATTAACAGGAATAAGGGGACGGATTTACTTTGTGTATATAGAGGTCTCATAGAAAAAGGAGCTGATAAGTATCCACCTTGCAATGCAGGGAACACCAGTTCAATTCCTCATCTGGAAGATCCCACATGCTTCCTGGCAATTGAGCCTGTGCTCTATCTGATACTGAGAGAGATTGAAGGCAAAAGGAGAAGGGGGCAGCAGAGGACGAGATGATTACATAGTACCACCAACTCAGTGGACATGAATTTGAACAAACTCTGGGAGATAGTGAAGGACAAAGGAGCCTGGTGCGCCACAGTCCATAGGGTTGTGAAGAGTCAGACGTGACTTAGCAAAAACAACAACCTACAACTACTGAAGCCCTGTGCACCTAGAGCGTGCATTTCGCAATAAGAGAAACCACCACAATGAGATGCCCTAGCACCGCTACTAGAGAGTAGCCGCCCCACCCTCTCTGCAGAGAGAGAAAGCCTGTGTGTAGCAATTAAGACCCAACTCAGCCAAAAATAAACATTAATTAATTAATAATAAAAGAAGTAGGACCTACGAAGTGTCCAAGGCAGGTAGCTGTTATACTGATGAGATTAAAAAAGCACACACACACCAAAAAAAGCACAATATATTTGTGAGGAATGGACAGAGCTAAGAAACTTAGTCTTAGTAAAGAATCTAAACAGAGTTTGGGCTTGGGGCAGTTGCTTAGTAAAGAAATAACAAGGGTAGTTTTACAGCCTTCTCAGCCCTGGTTTCCTTATCTCTGGGGATAAAGATATCTCTCTGCCTCCTAGACGGGGAGGAGACCTTTCGCATGGGATATTTATTTACTGCTTTCTGGGAAACAAAGAAAAGGATCAGAGTTTCTTTTTTGCACTGGCTGTTTCTTTGTAATTTTAATTCAAAATAATCAATATGTCACCTTGATGTATTCTGTGCTGGCCTGCCCTAGTCCCAACAGGGTCACTGTTACCTGTCAACAACAGAATTCTGGGAAAATTGTAAAGGTTGGTCATGGTCATGAACCAAAACCTCAAGTGCCCTTTGGATACCTTTAGATACTCCCCTAACTTCTACACTCCATGGGATTTAAATGTTTTAGTTATTTTATGTAGAGTTTCAGGATGAGTTGTATCTAATAGCACTGTATCTTTGCCAAAGGGGCTTCCCTGGTAGCTCAGCTGGTAAAGAATCTGCCTGCAATGCAGGGAACCCCAGTTTTGATTCCTGGGGCAGGAAGATCCCCTGGAGAAGGAAATGACTACCCACTCCAATATTCTGGCCTGGAGAATTCCATGGACAGAGGAGCCTGGCAGGCTATGGTCCATGGGGTTGCAAAGAGTCGGACAGGACTGAGCCACTTTCACTTTGCCCAAGAGCTACAGCTTTACAGTTGCTAAAAAAGCTGCTTGGTTTAGATTCTTCTTCTAAGGGCATCCCAACTTTAATATCAAGTGATTGAGGCACAAGCTTTATGGGAACAATTATAAAAGAACTCTCTATGGTGTTACCTCTTACTCAAAAACTGAAGGCAACAAAAAAACAAATTAATAAATAATAGCAAAAACAGAAATAAAGAAAGCTGTCCTTTTTTCATACACAATCTTCTGGAAATTCTGTAAAGGACTAACAGCATCCTTAAATTATTATTAGCAATATTGGTGGATGGACCTAGAGATTGTCATACTGAGTGAAATAAGTCAAAGAAAAACAAATATCATATGATGTATCTCTTATATGTGGAATCTTAAAAAAAGGTACGAATGAATTTATTTATAAAACAGTAACAGATGCAATGGACATAAACTTGGGCAAACTCTGGGAGATGGTGAGGGACAGGGAAGCCTGACATGCTTCAGTCCATGGGGTCATGAAGAGTTGGACAGGACTTGGCGACTGAACAACAGCAGAGTTACAGACTTAAAAAAAAAAAAAAATATATATA
>NW_011494689.1:324549-329482 GCF_000754665.1 Bison bison bison | reverse complement strand
ATATATACACATATGGTTACCAGGGAGTAAAGTGGGGAGGAAATAAGTTGGAAGATTGATATTGACTTGTACACACTGCTATATATAAAACAGATAACAAGGACCAACTGTATGTTCTTCCCTTATGGCTCTGCTGGTAAAGAATCTGCCTGCAATGCAGGAGACCTGGGCTCGATCCCTGGATTGGGACGATCCCCTGGAGAAGGGAAAGGCTACCTACTCCAGTATTCTAGCCTAGAGAATTCCATGGACTGTAAAGGTCATGGGGTCACAAAGAGTTGGACATGACTGAGTAACTTTCACACTCACGAGGACCTACTGTATAGCACAGGGAACTCTACTCAATACTCTGTAATGGCTTATATGGGAAAAGAATCTAAAAGGGAGTGGATATATGTATATGTGTAACTGATTTATTTTGTTGTACATGTTAGGTAGGTAGAATAGGGAAAAGGAGTCCAAAATGGCGGTGGCTAAAAGACAAGGAAGGTGAAAGGAAGGTCCAAGGACCAGAGTGAAGACTTCAGGCAGAACAAACAGCACTCCTGGCTAAGCCCAATTTGCATAGGGCAGGCTCAGGTAGAGGAAAAAACATAAAAGGAGGAGCCAAAGTGCTTTCTCACGGACTCTCTCTCTCTCTGCCCCTCCCTCCCTCCCTCCCTCCCTTCCTCCCCCGCACGCTCCTCCGCTCTCTTCTCCTGCTATCTTGGATTCTCCTGCTATCTTCTAAATAAAATAGAGCTGTAACACTGATTTGCCTAAGAGCTGTAGCATGGTTTGTCCAAGACCCGAGAGCTGTGACGCGCTGAGGGCTTTAATGTCCGTCACTCCAAATCTTTTTTGTGACGAGACAAAGAACCGAGGAACATACACTCGCGTGACACACACATGAAGCTAACACAACACTGTAAATCATCTATACCCCAATAAAAATTTTTTTAATAAAATAAAATTAGCACTATTGGGAATTCTCTGGCGATGCAGTGGTTAGGACTGTCACGCGAGTGTATGTTCCTCGGTTCTTTGTCTCGTCACAACAAAGAATTGGAGTGACGGACATTAAAGCCCTCAGCGTATCACAGCTCTCGGGTCTTGGACAAACCGTGTTACAGCTCTTAGGCAAATCAGTGTTACAGCTCCATTTTATTTAGAAGATAGCAGGAGAATCCAAGACTCGAAGACAAGAGAGTGGAGGAGTGCGTGGGGAGAGAGAAAGAAAGAGAGAGAGAGAGAGAGAGAGAGAGCACGTGCGCATGCCCGCGGGAGAGAGAGTCCATGAGAAAGCGCTTTGGCTCCTCCTTTTATATGTTTTTTCCTCCACCTGGGCCTGCCCTATGCAAATTGGGCTTAGCCAGGAGTGCTGTTTGTTCTGCCTGAAGTCTTCACTCTGGTCCTCGGACCTTCCTTTGACCTTCCTTGTCTTATAGTCACCGCCATTTAGGACTCCTTTTCCCTATTCTACCTACCTAACAGGACCAAGCATTTTCACTGTGGTGGCCCAAGTCTGGTCCCTGATTTGGGAGCTAAGATTCCGTAAGCCGCAAGGTGTGGCCAAAAAAAACTAGCAATATTTTCAGAAATCTTTGAGCTTTCTTGACTACAGCTTCTCCTGGCCACTATCTCTATGGCCTAACAGACAACTCTCTTAGGAATACATAGATTATCCCCCTATGAATTGATAACTGGAAGGCATATGCATTGGGACTTCCCTGTAGCTCAAACAGTAAAGAACCTGCCTGCAATGCAGCAGACCTAGGTTTGATCCCTGGGTCGGGAAGATCCTCTGGAGAAGGGAATGGCAATCCACTCCAGTGTTCTTGCCTGGAGAGTCCCATGGACAGAGGAACCTCGCAGGCTACAGTCCATAGATCCTATAAAGTTGGATATGACTGAGCGACTAACCCACAGAGGCACATGCATTTGAAATTTCACCTCCAATTCTAGACTCATCCCTACCATATGCAGATACGGCAAAATATTTTGAGGGACTCTTATGCTATATACCCAGTCCTGTCACCAACAGATTAAGGCCACACTCCCACAACATCTTTCTAAACAATTTCTGCATTATTTTCAATCAGAGGATTTTATCTATTGAAAGACACATCAGAGAAAAATTGTTCTTGAACCTCATAGGAAGGGCCCTTATCAAAATACTGTTAAAAACAAATACAGCAGTAAAACTATAGGAAATCAATTACTGGGTTCACAATTCACAACTACAGCAATTTAGAATTTCATGTAAGTAGAGGGCTATTTCAGTACAAGATCTCAAACTGAGGATTCTCAGAGATCCTTCAGAAACCACTAATCTTCAGAAGTAGACAGCTAGCCTAAGACCTTTGGAACAGATGATCACAGATAGTGGACAGCCTCTAGCCAGTATGTTGGACCAAAACTTCTATCCAATTCTTGTTTGGTTTTTTTTTATCTGCTTGCTTATAATTCTTATTATTTTCTATAGATTGCTTACTGTCATTCACCTATAAAGAGCCTTTTTCTCTTTTCTTCCTGACATTATAATTGTTAGGTCAGAATAGACTCATTCTAAAACGATAAATACATCAGGTGATACATGTCAATTCATTCAGTGGAAGGAATTCTTTCTCAATGTTTGCATATAGCAAATTGTCACAATGTAAACTTTAAATATCTTACAATTTTATTTGTCAATTATATCTCAATGAAGTTAAAAAGAAAAGGAAATACTCATTCAATTGCCATTTTCAGATGATCCCAAGTGGTAGCCACAAGACTGTTCTCAGTCTTACTGACTGCTGAATATACCAACAATCACCAGATTCTCATGATAAAGCCCTCTGAGCAATTCCAATTTCATCAAATAAGGCCACAGGTGATCACAGTCAATGGCATTTCTACTTGCACCCACTTGAACAATTGATTCCAAACAAGTCAACCGGTGACTCTGCTAGTGTCCTTCACACAACTGAAGTGCCCAGTGACCAGTGGTCAAGCATGCACTCTCTCCCAGAAAAAGACCCTCAGTTAATAAAATCTATTGTTCAGACCCTAGATAATTCCAAATTTGAACTCAACAATCTTTGTAGGGTGGTGAGCCAAACCTGAAAAAGACTAGTAGAAATCCAAACATGTTATGTAAGGCCTTGGTTCCAACCTCATGTCATAAACAGCACTTTTTCCCCTGGATCTCCGAATACCTCTCCGGGATACTACTTCCTTTGTGATCAGGATGCCTGGTCCTGTTTGCCTCAGACTAACACCTCATGATCATTAGGAATAGTATTCCAAGACTTGTCTGTAATTCTATAAATCACCAAGACTGGAAACTCCTGCTTAGATACAAAGCCAAGATGACGCCATTCTGGATTATTAATACTTGGGTGAGTTACAGGCTCATTTTTATTTGAATAATCAGAACAGTGTTCCCATCAGTGGGAATCATGCAAACAGAAAACCTTTAAGAAATCTACTACTGGGGGAAGGGATAAATTAGGAGGTTGGGATTAAAAAATCCACACCACTATACATAAATAAAATAGGTAATCAACCAGGACCTATCGTATAGCCTGGAAACTATATCCAATACTCTGTAATTACCTATATGGGAAAAGAATCTGAAAAAAGAATAGATATATGCGTATGTATAACTGAATAACTTTGCTGTATACCTGAAACTTTCACAACATTATAAACTAACTACACTTTAATATAAAATCTTAAAAAATAATAAGCCTATTACTAACTCTAGCAGCTGCTGTTAATGACACTAACCTTTGCCTTAGATGGATTAGAGGTCAGTCTCAACTCACTGGCATGAGTAGTGACAGACAGTCACATTGCTTAAGATTTCTTGTTGGCTAGTCATGGTGATGCCTGGGCCAGTACTAATACTTCCTGTTGTATTTGTCAATGAAATAGGCAAATTTAACAGGCCTTCCATTGTCTTTAAAGAAAAGCTATTTGGATGTCTAAGATTGAGCTTCATGACCTATGGAATATGTCTCTTGGCCTGGGTTGGACAGCTGGACTTTCTGGTTTTGAAGCTCCTCAGAGAGACTATTAATTTCTTTTGTTTTAGTGATAGTGATCATTATGCTGGTCTGCTGTACAGTCTTAAATGCTTATGTGCAGCCCCTCTCTCATCAGATGATCACCATGATGATCATCTACAAAAATAGAAAGATCAAGAAGATCTTACAATACAGTTGACTATGAAGATAACAGAACTGTTCCTGAGCAATGAAGATCTGGAATTCTTGCTTTTCACAAGTTGACCAACCTCTTGGAAGTGAGAGAATGAACACAAAGAGGGACTGAGAGACCGAAATACATGAACAGACAACAGCCAGACTATATTTAAGATAAACTTCTGATCCACAATCAGCATCAATAAATCCAGGAAACCTACTCTACGTCATAAACCAGTCCAGGAAGCCAAACAATGATATTCCATCCAGGGCAAAGGTAGTGGCATTAACAGCAGCTGCTAGAGTTAGCAAAACAGGTGGTCTATTGGCCTCAAACAGCTGTGACTAGATTACTAAGTTAAAGCTTCCTAATTTTTGTCTCTGCTTCCCCATATTAGGACTTACTGGAAAAAACCAAATATGCATCTCTAACTGTAGGTTGTCCTGCTTCTAGTTAGCCCACTTCCAGCTCCATGCCAGCAGCCTCCAATTAGAGCACATCTGAAAACTTCTTTTTCCACCAATAAAAGTTTCCCACTTCCCTGCTTTTGAGTCTTTGACAAATAAAAGGGATAGTGGCTGATTTCTGACTCAGTTCAGTAGCTCAGTCATGTCCGACTCTTTGCGACCCCATGAATTGCAGCACTCCAGGCCTCCCTGTCCATCACCAACTCCCGGAGTTCACTCAAACTCATGTCCATCTAGTCGGTGATGCCATCCAGCCATCTCATCCTCTGTCGTCCCCTTCTCCTCCTGCCCCCAAT
>NW_011494689.1:320536-324449 GCF_000754665.1 Bison bison bison | reverse complement strand
TCAGCTTTAGCATCATTCCTTCCAAAGAACACCCAGGACCGATCTCCTTTAGAATGGACTGGTTGGATCTCCTTGCAGTCCAAGGGACTCTCAAGATTTCTGACTACAATAAACTAAATAAATTCACTCTTCTTGTTCCCATCTGAGTGGTTTTGTTCATTTCCACATGATCTTTAAAACTGCAAAGAAAGGGGTATGTAGAGGGTGAGGGTTTTATTTTACAAGGAAGGTTTGTAAAATCTCAAGGACAGCCCCCCAAACACACACACACACACACACACACACACACACACACACTCATTAATATTCCAGAGTTCCTTGTCACATGTAGAAAGTAAGGAAGCAGAGAATAATTAGAAGGAGAAAAGATGGAAAAGTGGAGGCAGGCAAAGAGGTGACCAGTGATTGGAAGGAGAGGGCAGTGAGGAGAAAAGAAGGAAGGAAGAAAGACCCAAAGATATATCTGAAGTCAGTGCTGTCCCTGACCTCGCCACCCTGGTTCCCTCTACAATCCAGATGCCCAATTTCCCCCAGAGGGAAATTGGCTAACCTCACCAAGATGACATCTTTTAATTCATTTTCTTCCATCCAGTAATTCTACATGCGATTCTAAGCCTGAGATGAAAGACAAGTTTTTTGTTGGTTGGTTTGGCTTGTTTGCTTTTAACTGCGCTGGATCTGCATTACTGTGTGCAGACTTTCTCTCGTTGTGGCCCATGGGCTTCTTTTGTTGCAGCACAAGGACTTCTCTTTGTGGTGTACAAGCTTCTCTAGTTGTGGAACACTGCCTCTAGAGCATGTGGGCTCAGGAGATGAAAAACTAGCTTTTAGCAATTATGTGGAGAATGTAAAGCACGGGGTGGAGGCTAAGCTGAGATAATGAGCAACACTTCTCCCAGCTCTAGCTCTTCCTGTCTTCTACAGAGCTCCATCCTGCTGCAGGATCCTTTTCCCGGAATCTCTGTATTTAGGCTGTGCATGCTGTTCAATCGCTCAGTCAACTCTGACTCCTTGAGACTCCACAGACTGTCTAAAGCTGACCTACGAGTGGTGACAGGTCATAAGCAGAACTAGGCAAGAGGCTGCAGGGAGGGAGGCAGAGTCAGAGATCTCCAGCTGAAGCTTCCTTCTTCTGGGGACACTTCCTTTCCCGTCCCTCCCTTTGGCTTCAGACACTGAACGTGTTTGAACATAAATGTTTAAGAATTGATTCTCAAACAATCAGGTGAGAAGAGGTTTGCTAGGTCTGAGGATATTTAGGGGCTCAGGAGGGGCATGGATGCATCTTTGTCAAAGCTATGCTGTGTCTCCTGGTCTCAGCCTCCCTCCCTGAGCTTCCTCCCCTGCTCATTTCTTCTACATCTCTGTGCAGAAGTTCCCTGCTTCACCTATTCTTTTATCTTCCTCCATAAGAATCCAAAACCATTTAGAAACCATACTGAGCATATACTTTAAGCCTTATTTCCAAACATAGAATACAATTTTTATAATCTTATTAAAGAACCTCATTTGATGAGGGTGGATATAAGTGGACTTTTTTGGAACAGAGAAATGAAGTTCCTGACTTCCTGAAATCTCCCAAGACTGTTGAAAAGCCTGAGAGTGAAGGGGATGGTGTTGGGAAGGATCTCAAGCTGTAGGCGAATGAGAAACAAGAGGATGGTGTCAGAGACCCAGAAGATAGGAACGCGACTGACATACTCAAGCCCTTGGGATTCCAAGCTCGGGGATCCTGTCACCAAGCATGACTGAGCTATCCATTTCCCTGGTCTGCATTCTCCTGAGGGGTGATGGGAGGACCAACTTGAGTGTTCAAGGAAGGCTCCCAAGACCACATCAGTAACTAGCTGATCCTAGGCCTGGATGGGAAAGTGAAAGGAAGTGCACATTTGTCCCCTTCACAGAATGCTTGGAAATTAACCCCTGAAATCCCCTTAAATTCAGAGGCAGCCCAGGAAGGTTAGAACTACTTTACCACACCACTGGGCTCCAGGTCCCAAGGAACCTCCTTAGAGAGGCTGTGGCCAGGCCCACCCACACCCCCACACTCTCCTCTCGGGTAGGGCACTTGCCCCTCTCCCAGCTTATACAGTTTTCCTGGCTCTGCTTCAGGAGTGGGGCTCTGGATTCTGGGTCCTCTGAAGCCAACTCCATGGAGACAGAGGTCACCGTGGATGGAGATCATTTGGGAGTTCCCAAGGAGTCAAACAGCCCAAGTGGCCCATCTAGCCTGTCACAAAACTTTGCATTTATTGACATTTACTGAGCAGCTCCTTCCCCAGGGAAACATTGTTCAATCTTCTCCTAATTTCCACCTCCTGCTGACACCCCAACACTTCACCTCTCAAGACAAATCAACTGCAAAAAGGTAAAAAGCTTTCGAGGCTCTGCAGCTCCCTGTTGATTGTCCCCATTTTACCAGGCTTCCCATGTCTCTTTCTGTCCATCCCACCCTCATACAGCCAGCAGCCCAAACTGGGAAAGAAAAGGGTTCTCAGAATTCCCTGGTGGACCAATGGTTAGGACTCTGTCCTTTAATTACCAAGAGTCAAGGTTCCATTCTTGGTCAGGGAACTAAGATCCCATAAGACACGAGTTGCAGTCAAAAGATAAAAGTGAGGAGGAGTTCCAACACCTGAGCACAGGCTGCCCTTTCCCAGAGGGTGGCTCTGACTCCCATGTGACCTACAGATGAGGTCAACAGTCTGGACACCAGTGCACACAGAGCTGGGCTCCCATCTCTCAACTCCACATCCTAGCCTCCACCTTATCACTATTTCCTCCACCCAAGGACACACACATTCTCCACATGTCCTTTCTCACTCCAGTTCCCAGCCCTGTTTCTTCTTAAAGCAAGGTCAAACATTGCCTAGGATGCCTGAGCAAAGCCTGTGCCATGGGTGGGGAACTGGAATGGACTCCAAAAACAGCTACAGTCTCTCATTGTGAAATAATCCCCTTTTTCTAACCTTGGATTTCCCCTTTCCAGCTCTTCCTGTTGTGCCCTGTGGTGGGAGATATTATTTAGGTGGAGGCTATTATCAAGAGACAAGTCACGTGGATACGGAAGACATGCCGGAATCTAAGGTGAAGAGATTCAGCCTTATCAAGCAGGGGATAAGCCTCACATTTACTTAAGTGGGGTCTTTCATGGGGTCACTCAGTTCAGCCTCTTGACCTACTGGCTGACTTGCTTTGAGCCTTGAATTAAACAGTCCTGATGCCTTCTCCCATTGCAATCCGATCCAGCCAGTGTTGTCACCCCCAATACCTCCTCAACATGAGTGTTTCACTTCTCAGGGCTAATCCTTAATCCCTCTTAATCCTTGAGTTGGTTCTGCCGCAAACTCAACTGTTTTATGTTTTACCTCATTCTATCTCTCTTAAATAAGCAGAGTGACAATACACAGCCTTGATGTACTCTTTTCCCAATTTGGAGTCAGTCTGTTGTTCCATGTCCAGTTCTAACTGTTACTTCCTGACTTGCATACAGATTTCTCAGGAGGCAGGTCAGGTGGTCTGGTATTCCCATCTCTTTAAGAATTTTCCACAATTTGCTGTAATCCACACCGTGAAAGGCTTTGGCATAGTCAATAAGGAGGAAGTAAATGTTTTTCTGGAACTCTCTTGCTTTTTCAATGATCCAATGAACAGATGCTGGCAATTTGATCTTTGGTTCCTCTGCCTTTTCTAAATTCAGCTTGAATATCTGGAAGTTCATGGTTCACATACTGTTGAAGCCTGGCTTGGAGAATTTTAAGCATTATTTTGCTAGCGTGTGAGATGAGTGCAATTTTGCAGTAGTTTGAGCATTTTTGGCTTTGCCTTTCTTTGGGATTGGAATGAAAACTGACCTTTTCCAGTCCTGTGGCCACTGCTGAGTTTTCCAAATTTGCTGACATATTCAGTGCAG
>NW_011494689.1:314962-320436 GCF_000754665.1 Bison bison bison | reverse complement strand
TTCCACTAGCTTTGTTCGTAGTGATGCTTTCTAAGGCCCACTTGACTTCACATTCCAGGATGTCTGGCTCTAGGTGAGGAATCACACCATTGTGATTATCTGGGTTGTGAAGATCTTTTTTGCATAGTTCTTCTGTGTATTCCTCCCACCTCTTCTTAATATCTTCTGCTTCTGTTAGGTCCATACCATTTCTGTCCTTTATTGTGCCCATCTTTGCATGAAATGTTCCCTTGGTATCTGTATTTTTCTTGAAGAGATCTCTGGTCTTTCCCATTTTGTTGTTTTTCTCTATTTCTTTGCATTGATCACTGAGGAAGGCTTTCTTATCTCTCCTTGCTATTCTTTGGAACTCTGCATTCAAATGGGTATAGCTTTCCTTTTCTCCTTTGCCTTCAGCTTCTCTTCTTTTCACAGTATTTGTAAGGCCTCCTCAGACAGCTGTTTTGCCTTTTCGCATTTCTTTTTCTTGGGGATGGTCTTGATCCCTGCCTCCTGTACAATGTCATGAACCTCTGTCCATAGTTCTTCAGGCACTCTGTCTATCAGATCTAGGCCCTTAAATCTATTTCTCACTTCCACTGTATAATCATAAGGGATCTGATTAGGTCATACCTGAATGGTCTAGTGGTTTTCTCTACTTTCTTCAATTTCAGTCTGAATTTGGCAATAAGGAGTTCATCATCTGAGCCACAGTCAGCTCCTGGTCTTGTTTTTGCTGACTGTATAGAGCTTCTCCATCTTTGGCTGCCAAGAATACAATCAATCTGATTTCAGTGTCAACCATCTGGTGATGTCCATGTGTGGAGTCTTCTCTTCTGTTGTTGGAAGAAGGTGCTTGCTCTGATCAGTGTGTTCTCTTGGCAGAACTCTATTAGCCTTTGCCCTGCTTCATTCTGTACTCCAAGGCCAAATTTGCCTATTACTCCAAGTATTCCTTGACTTCCTACCCTTGCATCCCAGTCCCCTATAATGAAAAGGACATCTTTTTTGGGTGTTAGTTCTAGAAGGTCTTGTATGTCTTCATATAACCATTCAACTTCAGCTTCTTCAGCATTACTGGTCAGGGCATAGACATGGATTACTCTGATATTGAATGGTTTGGCTTGAAAAAGAACAGAGATCATTCTGTCATTTTGGAGACTGCATCCAAGTACTGCATTTAACTTATATGCTTATTTAAATTATATGCAGAGTACATCATGAGAAACACTGGCTGGATAAGCACGAGCTGAAATAGAGATTGCCAGGAGAAATATCAATAACCTCAGATATGCAGATGACACCACCCTATGGCAGAAAGTGAAGAACTAAAGAGCCTCTTGATGAAAGTAGAAGAGGAGAATGAAAAAGTTGGCTTCAAACTCAACATTCAGAGAACTAAGATCATGGCATCCTATCCCATCACTTCATGGCAAATAGATGGGTAAGCAATGGAAACAGTGACAGACTTTATTTTGGGGGGCTCCAAAACCACTGTAAATGGTGACTACAGCCATGAAATTAAAAGATGCTTATTCCTTGGAAGAACAGTTATGAGCAACCTAGACAGCATATTAAAAAGCAGAGACATTACTTTGCCAACAAAGGTCAGTCTAGTCAAAGCTATGGTTTTTCCAGTGGTCATGTATGGATGTGAGAGCTGGACTGTGAAGAAAGCCAGGCACTGAAGAACTGATGCTTTTGAATTGTGGTGTTGGAGAAGACTCTTGAGAGTCCCTTAGACTGCAAGGAGATCCAACCAGTCCATCCTAAAGGAGATCAGTCCTGAATATTCATTGGAAGGACTGATGCTGAAGCTGAAACTCCAACACTTTGGCCACCTGATGCAAAGAACTGACTAATTTGAAAAAACCCTGATGCTGGGAAAGATTAAAGGCAGAAGGAGAAAGGGATGACAGAGGATGAGATGGTTGGATGGCATCACCAACTCAATGGATATGAGTTTGAGTAAACTCTGGGAGTTGGTGATGGACAGGGAGGCCTGGCATGCTGCAGTCCATGGGGTTGCAAAGAGTCGGAGACAACTGAGCAACTGAACTGAACTGGTATACTTCCTGATCCAGGCCCGCAAATAGAAGCACCACAGGTCAGGCCAGCTCTTAAGAAGTTCGTAGTAAGAAGAGGCCCTCAGAGATCTGAGTCCCAGCAGAGGGGAGGTGTGTGTGATTGGGCAGGCACCACAGCACAAGGACTTGTTGAGGAGGTGAGGCCTGCAGTGGGTGGGGAGAGAAGACAGGGAAGGGATGGGTTCTACTCAGATAAGTATACCCTCAGGTGAATGACAAGGTGGACAAAGGGACTCAATGTGGAGGGGTGAAGACACACACGGGAGAGAGGAGAGAGATGCTGGGGGCTGGGAGCACAAAATGGGGCTCTGGAGGAGATGGGGATGGAGTCATGGAGTGGATAAGACAGAGAAACAAATAGGGACACAGGGACTCAGGGACACAGAGAGAAGGACACAGAGAGAGAAGAGATGGAGCAAGGAGTGGGAGGCATAAGGGACAGAATGAATGAAGGAGAGGAACAGAGCGCTAGGTCTATGGGGTGGAGTCATAGCAGCTGTGGGCACACGGAGAAGAGAGAAAGAGAAAGACACAGGCAGAGGGAGGAAGGAGACAGAGGGGGAGGGAAACGGTGATCAGCTGGAAGGAACAGGTTCAGGAGGGCTAATTTTCACCTCCTGCTCTCCATCCCCAGAGACCCCAGTCCTCCCTTCTAACTGTGCCCCCTAAGAGAGATGGCGCCAGCCAGAGCAGGATTCTGCCCTCTGCTGCTGCTCCTGCTGCTGGAGCTGTGGGTGGCCGAGGACGCAGTCAGTGCCAGGCCTGGGAACATGACCCCAGCTCAGTGGTTTGAAACTCAGCACGTGCAGCCCAGTCCTCAAGGCTGCAGTGCCACGATGCACAAAATCAACAAGTTCTCCAAACGCTGCAAAGACCTCAAAACCTTCCTGCATGAGTCCTTCTCCAGTGTGACCACCAGTTGTCAGATGCCCAACATAGCCTGCAAGAATGGCCATAATAACTGCCACCAGAGCCAGATGCCTGTATCCCTGATTGAGTGTAAGCTCACCTCAGAGAAATACCCAGACTGCAAGTACAATGAGGAGGAAAGGAATGCTTCTTATATTGTGGCCTGTGAGCCTCCTGAGAAAAAGTACTCTAAGAAATTCAAGCTGGTTCCTGTCCATCTGGACAAGGGCCTTAATATTTCTATCTTTCCTTGGCCTTGGGTCCTGCCGTAACTCCCTCTCCAGGCCTCTGGACCACTCCTCCTCTGCTCAGCTTGTTCTCTTGTGATATCTCTTGGAGCCCTTTCTAGCTCAGGTTTTTCTGAGAGGATGGGGGTCTGGGGAGTTCAGGTGATACCTTAATAGTCTAAGCTCCAGAAAGATGGTGATCTCTCAAATTTTTGTTTCTGTTTTACTGGAATCTCACCCTCAAAAAACTTCAGTTCTGTTCAGTCGCTCAAGGTCAGAAGGGACAGCGGTGAGAAGATACCCCTCGTCCAAGGTAAGGAGCAGCGGCTGCGCTTTGCTGGAGCAGCCGTGAAGAGATACCCCACGCCCAAGGTAAGAGAAACCCAAGTAAGACGGTAGGTGTTGCAAGAGGGCATCAGAGGGCAGACACACTGAAACCATACTCACAGAAAACTACTCAATCTAATCACACTAGGACCACAGCCTTGTCTAACTCAATGAAACTAAGCCATGCCCGTGGGGCCACCCAAAATGGGTGGGTCATGGTGGAGAGGTCTGATAGAATGTGGTCCACTGGAGAAGGGAATGGCAAACCACTTCAGTATTCTTGCCTTGGGAACCCCATGAACAGTATGAAAAGGCAAAATGATAGGATACTTAAAGAGGAACTCCCCAGGTCAGTAGGTGCCCAATATGCTACTGGAGATCAGTGGAGAAATAACTCCAGAAAGCATGAAGCGATGGAGCCAAAGCAAAAATAATACCCAGCTGTGGATGTGACTGGTGATAGAAGCAAGATCCAATGCTGTAAAGAGCAATATTGCATAGGAACCTGGAATGTCAGGTCCATGAATCAAGGCAAATTGGAAGTGGTCGGACAAGAGATGGCAAGAGTGAACGTCAACATTCTAGGAATCAGCGAACTCAAATGGACTGGAATGGATGAATTTAACTCAGATGACCATTATATCTACTACTGCGGCAGGAATCCCTCAGAAGAAATGGAGTGGCCATCATGGTCAACAAAAGAGTCCGAAATGCAGTACTTGGATGCAATCTCAAAAACGATAGAATGACCTCTGTTCGTTTCCAAGGCAAACCATTCAATATCACAGTAATCCAAGTCTATGCCCCAACCAGTAACGCTGAAGAAGCTGAAGTTGAACGGTTCTATGAAGACCTACAAGACCTTTTAGAACTAACACCCAAAAAAGATGTCCTTTTCACTATAGGGGACTGGAATGCAAAAGTAGGAAGTCAAGGAACATCTGGAGTAACAGACAAATTTGGCCTTGGAATACGGAATGAAGCAGGGCAAAGGCTAATAGAGTTTTGCCAAGAAAATGCACTGGTCATAGCAAACACCCTCTTCCAACAACACAAGAGAAGACTCTACACATGGACATCACCAGATGGTCAACACCGAAATCAGACTGATTATATTCTTTGCAGCCAAAGATGGAGAAGCTCTATACAGTCAGCAAAAACAAGACCAGGAGCTGACTGTGGCTCAGATGATGAACTCCTTATTGCCAAATTCAGACTGAAATTGAAGAAAGTAGGGAAAACCACTAGACCATTCAGGTATGGCCTAAATCAGATCCCTTATGATTATACAGAGGAAGTGAGAAATAGATTGTAGGGACTAGATCTGATAGACAGAGTGCCTGATGAATTATGGACTGAGGTTCATGAAATTGTACAGGAGACAGGGATCAAGACCATCCCTATGGAAGAGAAATGCAAAAAAGCAAAATGGTTGTCTGGGGAGGCCTTATAAATAGCTGTGAAAAGAAGAGAAGGGAAAAGCAAAGGAGAAAAGGAAAGAGAGAAGCATCTGAATGCGGAGTTCCAAAGAATAGCGAGATAAGAAAGCCTTCCTCAGTGATCAATGCAAAGAAATAGAGGAAAACAACAGAATGGGAAAGACTAGAGATCTCTTCAAGAAAATTAGAGATACCAAGGGAACGTTTCATGCAAAGATGGGCTCGATAAAGGACAGAAATGGTATGAACCTAACAGAAGCAGAAGATATTAAGAAGAGATGGCAAGAATACACAGAAGAACTGTACAAAAAAGATCTTCACGACCCAGATAATCACGATGGTGTGATCACTGACCTAGAGCCAGATATCCTGGAATGTGAACTCAAGTGGGCCTTAGAAAGCATCACTACGAACAAAGCTAGTGGAGGTGATGGAATTCCAGTTGAGCTATTTCAAATCCTGAAAGATGATGCTGTGAAAGTGCTGCACTCAATATGCCAGCAAAT
>NW_011494689.1:314437-314592 GCF_000754665.1 Bison bison bison | reverse complement strand
AAGAGGAACTAAAAAGCCTCTTGATGAAAGTGAAAGTGGAGAGTGAAAAAGTTGGCTTAAAACTCAACATCAGAAAACGAAGATCGTGGCATCCGGTCCCATCACTTCATGGGAAATAGATGGGAAAACAGTGGAAACAGTGACAGACTTTATTT
>NW_011494689.1:313594-314337 GCF_000754665.1 Bison bison bison | reverse complement strand
AACTACCACACAATTACACTCATCTCACATGCTAGTAAAGTAATGCTCAAAATTCTCCAAGCCAGGCTTCAGCAATACGTGAACCGTGAACTTCCTGATGTTCAAGCTGGTTTTAGAAAAGGCAGAGGAACCAGAGACCAAATTGCCAACATCTGCTGGATCATTGAAAAAGCAGGACATTTCCAGCAAAACATCTATTTCTGCTTTATTGACTATGCCAAAGCCTTTGACTGTGTGGATCACAGTAAACTGTGGAAAATTCTGAAAGAGATGGGAATACCAGACCATCTGATCTGCCTCTTGAGAAATTTGTATGCAGGTCAGGAAGCAACAGTTAGAACTGGACATGGAACAACAGATTGATTCCAAATAGGAAAAGGAGTACGTCAAGGCTGTATATTGTCACCCTGCTTATTTAACTTCCATGCAGAGTACATCATGAGAAATTCTGGGCTGGAAGAAGCAGAAGCTGGAATCAAGATTGCCGGGAGAAATATCAATAACCTCAGATATGCAGATGACACCACCCTTATGGCAGAAAGTGAAGAGGAACTAAAAAGCCTCTTGATGAAAGTGAAAGTGGAGAGTGAAAAAGTTGGCTTAAAACTCAACATCAGAAAACGAAGATCGTGGCATCCGGTCCCATCACTTCATGGGAAATAGATGGGAAAACAGTGGAAACAGTGACAGACTTTATTTTGGGGGGCTCCAAAATCACTGCAGATGGTGACTGCAGCCATGAG
>NW_011494689.1:313298-313494 GCF_000754665.1 Bison bison bison | reverse complement strand
CAGTCCATTCTGAAGGAGATCAGCCCTGGGATTTCTTTGGAAGGAATGATGCTAAAGCTGAAACTCCAGTACTTTGGCCACCTCATGTGAAGAGTTGACTCATTTTAAAAGACTCTGATGCTGGGGGGGGATAGGGGGCAGGAGGAGAAGGGGACGACAGAGGATGAGATGGCTGGATGGCATCACTGACTCGATG
>NW_011494689.1:295725-313198 GCF_000754665.1 Bison bison bison | reverse complement strand
TAGGGGGCAGGAGGAGAAGGGGACGACAGAGGATGAGATGGCTGGATGGCATCACTGACTCGATGGATGTGAGTCTGAGTGAACTCCGGGAGTTGGTGATGGACAGGGAGACCTGGCGTGCTACAATTCATGGGGTCGCAAAGAGTCGGACAGGACTGAGTGACTGAACTGAACTGAACTGAACTGAACTGAACTATCCTCAGAAAACTTAGGGGTGTAGATTCCTGGTTTGTTCCTCATACTTCTCTCCCTTAACCCATTTTTTCATGGCAGCATGACAAGGCAGGGGGTGGGGGGAAGAATTGGAAAATGAGTCTGTGGGATTTATGCAAAGAGCTATTCTTGTTCCTAAACTAGGTCTCTTCCCCAGCTCTAACACTGGCCTATGATAGGTCAGAGTGGAGAACTGGGCAAGAGGATGCAGGCAGGGAGTAGTTGTCAGGGATCTCCAGCTTAAGATCTCATCCTCTGGGAACTTTTCCTTTCCCTTCCCTCCATTCGGACTCAGACACTGAAAGTGTTTGGACATGAATGCTTAAGAGTTGATTCTCAAACATTTAAGCAAAAGGAGAATATTTAGGGGCATAGGAGGGACAGGAATACAATTTCCTCATAAAAGTTCCTTCCTCCAGATCTCAGCCTCCCTCTCTGAGCTTCCTCCCCTGCTTATCTCTTCCACATCTCTATGCAGAAGCTCCTGGCTTTTCTTTTCTTTTACTTTCCTCCTTAAGAATCCAAAACCATCTAAAACCCAGTAAAACTGAATTAAGCCTTATTTCCAAACACAGAATAAGACTTTGATCTTTGTATTAAGCAACTTCATTTGACCAGAGTGGATATACATGGATTTTTTTTTTTTTTTTCTGAATAGAGGTATAGAGTTCCTGACACTCTGATATCTCTCCAAGAAGACTGATGATAAGCCTGAGTGTAAAGTGGATGATGTTGCAGAGGACATCCAGTTGTAGGCAAATGAGAAGCAAGTGGATGGTGTCTTGAGCCTCGAAAAGTTTGAATATGACTGACATACCCAAGCCCTTGGGATCCTGAGCTTGTCCTCCTGGAGAAGGGACTGTGTAGTGTCAGGGTTCCTACCACTCTTTGCAATATCCACACTCTTCCTGTCACCAAACATGACTGAACTATCCAGGGCCCCAGGCTTCATGCTTGTGAGGGTGGTGTGTTCAAGGCAGGCTCCTGAGACCACATCACATCATGAAGCCACATCAGCGACTGGCTGATCCCAGGCCCAAGTGAGAAAGTGAAGGGAAGTCCATGTTTGTTCCCTTCACAGAATGCTTGGAAATTAACCCCTGAAATCCCCTTAAATTCAGAGGCAGCCCAGGAAGGTTAGAACTACTTTACCACACCACTGGGCCCCGGGCCCCAAAGAACCTCCTTAGAGAGGCTGTGGCCAGGCCCACCCACACCCCCACACTCTCCTCTCGGGTAGGGCACTTGCCCCTCTCCCAGCTTATACAGTTTTCCTGGCTCCTCTTCAGGAGTGGGGCTCTGGATTCTGGGTCCTCTGAAGCCAACTCCATGGAGACAGAGGTCACCGTGGATGGAGGTAATTTGGGAGTTCCCGAGGAGTCAAACAGCCCAAGTGGCCCATCGAGCCTGTCACAAAGCTTTGCATTTATCAACCTTTACTGAGCAGCCCCTTCCCCGGGGGCTGTACAGTCTTCTCCTAATTTCCACCTCCTGCTGACACCCCAACACTTCACCTCTCAAGACAAATCAACTGCAGAAAGGTAAAAAGCTTTCAAGGCTGTGCAGGTCCCTGTTGATGATCCCCATTTTACAGGACTTCCCCTGTCTCTTCCTGTCCATCCCACCCTCATACAGCCAGCAGCCCAAACTGGGAAAGAAAGGGGTTCCAGAATTCCCTGGTGGACCAATGGTTAGGACTCTGTCCTTTCACTGCCAAGAGTCAAGGTTCCATTCTTGGTCAGGGAACTAAGATCCCACAAGACATGGGGTGCAGTCAAAAGATAAAAGTGGGGAGGGGTTCCAACACCTGAGCACAGGCTGCCCTTTCCCAGAGGGTGGCTGACTCCCTTGTGACCCGCCAGGTGCAGTCCATAGTCTGGACTTGGGTGCACACAGGGCTGGGCCCCCGTCTCCTGCTTCCACCTCCCAGCCTTTTCACATTATCACTATTTCCTCAGCCCAAGGACACACACATTCTCCATATGTCCTTTCCCACTCCAATTCCCAGTCTTCTTAATGTGAGGTCAGACATTGCCCAGGATATCTGAGAAAAGAAAGACTTGGGTGTCTGCTGTTCCTGATTGAAGAAGATCTGCTTATTTAATTATCTAATTAACCTGGGTTGTTCAGTGGTCTCTGGGCTTCAACTATTTTAGGAAAGCTGCTCCCCTTCCTGGCCCTGCTTCTCCTCTAGAACAAGCCCTAGTGACCCCACCCTTTATATCAGGGATAGCCACTTGTGCCAGTTCTTCTGGTGACTTATCACAGGGGCATTAATTGTTGACCAGGATGCCTGTGTGAAAGAAAACAGCTGGTAAGAGAGGAGGGCAGGGCACCTGAGGGCTCTAGGAATGTCAGATCTGCAGTCTCCCCCAGAGCCACATACTTGTCTTCTAAGAGGGGCTAAGAAACTAAATCACAGACTTTTATTTAAGACACAAGTGCTGAGAATTCTCCCCAACAGAAGCAGCCTCTCAAGTCGTAATACAAACCAGACCTTGAGAAGAATTCTAGGAGAGGTGAGGATGGAGTTATCAGAAAGCAACAAGAGGAATGGGGTGGAGTGAGGGGGAGTCGGTGAAGGTTCCAGAGCAAAGAGTTCCCTGGGGAACACTTCTAAGCATAAATAGGGTTCCCACCCCATCATTAGGAGTAGAGGAAGGGCAATTCAGAAAAAAGGCCAGAAAGAGATACTAGACACATTTGGCAAAGCACCGTGTGTTTGCTGCTGCTGCTGCTGCTGCTAAGTCACTTCAGTCATGTCTGACTCTCAGCAACCCCATAGACGGCAGCCCACCAGGCTCCCCCATCCCTGGGATTCTCCAGGCAAGAATACTGGAATGGGTTGCCTTGCCCTCCTCCAAGGGATCATCCCAACCCAGGAATCTAACCTCACTCTCCTGAGGCTACTACATTGCAGGCAGATTCTTTACCATTGAGCCACTGGGGAAGCCCCCAAGATTGCAATAAGCCTAAGCAAAATTTAGCTTAGTTGTTACAGGATGAATGTGCAAATTTTGTACATCAGAAATAAAGATATTCCTTTACCTCCCCAGACTGGAACATGAGGACCTTCAACCTCCCAACAAACAAGTACCTTTTTAGGGAGCCAACCCTGAGGTAGGGTCAGTGTCTTAACTAGAGGTGAAGAGGGCTGGGCTTACACACTGAGCCTTAAAGGATCATGCACACCAGTGAGACTGGGCTCAGATCACCCTGACATCTCTTTCTTTCAGCTGGTGCCTTGTGACACCAACTAAATCTATACAAACTTATCTTTACAATTCCATGCTCACTGGACTTTTGCTAGTGAAATTAGAATGGCTCCCTTATGCTTAATGAGAGCCACGGAATTTCAAACTTTTATAGCTAGCAACTCTCATTTCATAGATAAGTTTATACCTGGAGAGGAAAATGACATCACTCACTAAAACATTTATTACTGAGGGTCTGCTGTGAGGCAGGCAGTATGATTCAAGTTGAATAATACATGTCTAAAGCATAGAGTGTTTGGACAGAGACTGTTGCTGAGCCTGCCAGCTCACACCCCTTTCTGTCATCAACGATATCCCCTGTACAATACTGACTCCTACAAGGACCCACCATTTCCTCTAAGAGAGGGAAACAACATTTCTATCCATCGTTGCCACCTAATGACTCTTTTGGGTACGACCAGCTCAGGTTCTACTAGATTTTTGAACTCTGGGATTCCAGCCTCTGTTCACAGTGTGACCATTAAGGATACTTCCGCCCTTGACAGCCTGCCATTCTACAACTGCTTTTGATGTTAAAAGGCAATATTTTGTCCATTGCAGTGCAAGAGACTTAACTGATTACAATTCAAGAAAAGTGTCTTCCTATATACTAGGAAGAAAATACGCACCCAGGAGACTGAAAATACCATGTAAATGTAAAGAGCTCAGTGCATGGGGAGCATGGCAGCCCAGCGGCTGTGGCGGAGCAGTGGTCCCGTAGGACAGCTTGTTGCTCTTTTAGGTGTGACTCTCCCAGTTGTCTACCACTTTCTTGCTAACCTCCCCAAATTATTTTTGCTGATTCTATTACAAATGATACTCTTATGTGCTTAATGGAAACCTTTTCAGGGACTATTTCAATATTGAGGAATGACCAAAGAATTTCTTGGTGTATAATCCGGTAATTCTTTGGCAATATACGAAATTTGTCTATAGCATGATAAACAGATAAAGATCAATGCCAGATGCTGATTAGAGAGGGAGATCATTTCACTCAGCCTGTCACATGGCTTCCCATGTAAACTGCAGAACCCCAAATGCTCTTATATTTCTAGAGTCACAATTGTACTCCCAGGACTGTTTAGCATCATGACAGGCTTAGTGCTACAACCGGTGGCCTCTTTAAGAGCTACAAAAATATTTAATATGAAAATATGTTTACTGACTTACACACAAGAAAAGCACAATATAAAAATAATAATTTAATGTCTATGACACTATACCATTTATCTTTCAATTTGGGATTCATAAAGATTATAGTCAGAGAAGGCAATAGCACCCCACTCCAGTACTTTTGCCTGGAAAATCCCATGGACAGAGGAGCCTGGTAGGCTGCAGTCCATGGGGTCGCTAAGAGTCGGACATGACTGAGCGACTTCACTTTCACGTTTCACTTTCATGCACTGGAGAAGGAAATGGCAACCCACTCCAGTGTTCTTGCCTGGAGAGTCCCAGGGACGGGGAAGCCTGGTGGGCTGCCGTCTATGGGGTCGCACAGAGTCAGACACGACTGAAGCAACTTAGCGTAGCATAGCATAGCATAGCAAAGATTATAGTATATCTAAGAATAAATTTAAGGTCAAACTTTCATCCCATTATAAGAATTTTGCTGCATGTGTGATTGCCAAAAAATCATGAAAAAGTGAAAGCAAAAGTTGCACAGTCGTGTCCAACTCTTTGAGACCCCATAAACTGTAGCCCGCCAATATCCTCTGTCCATGGGATTCTCCAGGCAAGAACACCAGAATGGGTTGCCATTTCCTTCTCCAGGGGATCTTCCCAACCCAGGGATCAAACCCGGGTCTCCTACATTGCAGGCAGATCCTTTACTAACTGAACCACTAGGGAAGTCTACTTCTTGGGGAATTAGGTCTGTTTACTGTCACCTCAGGGTGAAACTGCTCTCACTACTCTTCTCACAGTCAACTGATGGATTGACTTGTTCGGGAATGCTGTCTTCACCAATCCTCTCTGATAACCCTTCCCTGGGCTCAAGGTTTCCTGAAAGTCCTTCTTAGCTCTCAGAGTATATCTTACTGTCTCTTTGCAGTAAATTGGCACTCCCGTCCTTTCCCCATGGATTAGCGAGGCACTGGATGTGTCTTAATGGTCTTTGTGTTCTGGGACCCAGCACAGTGCCTGGTACCCAATAGGGGCTTATGTAGTGCTTGTTATTAAATTAGTTAATAAATGAATTAAAGAATGTGAGTGGATTTTGAATTGCAACAACTGATAGAAAGGTAAATTCTCAGTGATCCTCCAGGATAGGAAACAGCGGTTGTACTTGGAAGTTGTATGTATTCAGGAAACATTTTTATAGATGTTCCAAAGGAATCAATTGAGAAGACATATGAGACTACTGAGGAAAGGAAAAGAAAAAAATATATCTAGTGACAGAGGATACCTGATTCATGACGTCCTGCCAGAGAGAAAAATCCTTGTCCTTTTAGCCTAATTTGGCAATTCTGTTCTGTGCCTTTATTACATCTCCTTTTGCCCTTGGCAGGAGCCTTTGTTGGAAGAGATGGTGATGGTCCTGAGCCCCCTGTTTTTGGTCTTCATGCTGGGACTGGGTCTGACACCACTGACCCTGGCTGAGGATGACCGCAGATACCGACACTTCCTGATTCAGCACTTTGATCGTAGTCCAAAGGGCCGGGATAACAAATACTGTGAAACGATGATGGAGAAACGACACCTGACCAAACCCTGCAAAAGCATCAACACCTTTGTTCATGGCAACAAGAATGACATCAAGGACATCTGTAAAGATAAGAATGGAAAACCTTACGGAGGCAATCTCCGAATAAGCAAGTCTCCCTTCCAGGTCACCATTTGCAAGCATAAAGGAGGGTCCACCCGGCCTCCATGCCATTACAAAGCCACCAAAGACTACAGAGTCATCGTTATCGGCTGTGAAAAGGGCTGGCCCGTCCACTTTGATGAGTCCTTTGTCCCTCCACACAAGTAGTCCAGAGCTGGTTCTGCTCTTCCTTCGTAGCATTTCCCCCTTACACTGTGGCAACATTCATTGCTAGGAATCCAGAAAATGAGCTGCTGACCTTTTCTTTTCTGCTTTAGAATATACTTCATTAATAAAAATGTCTCTGAGTCTTCTCACTGATTCTTGGTCTATTGATCTTTCTCCATTTTCCCTGTTCAATTGAAAGGGCTGAATGGGAAAACAATGCCTTTTTCCTTGTCAATCAGTTCCTGATCAGGCATTCAAGGAGTGGACGTTACTTTTCACTGAAGGTAAAAATGTTAAACTCATCTTACAGAGATTGTTGGGAAAATTCCAAGGCTTAAGGCCCCTAAGCAGAATTTTTAGGAGGAGCAAATTGTTTTTGCTGTCACCTAATAAGCCAATATTACTTTTACAAATGTTAAGCCTTAGGAAGAAGAGTTTAGTACTAAATACCAACAGATAAATTACACTTTCTTTCCCTCTTTCTCTCTCTCACACATACACACAAACACACCCACCCACACATTGGTAATCCTGCATAAATAACAAAACCCATTTAGGGTAGCCACCTCTTAAGTAGAAAATAATTTGATATTGTTTTGATTGGAACACTTGGATATTCTCATGATTATTTTATATAAAGATAAAAGACTGATTACTACATTATTTTCTCTTTAATATTTTATTAACTGTTGTCCAGTAACTCTGAGGTCTTAGGAAGGTCATACAAAGATTTCAAGCTTTTCCTTTGTTCTTCAACTTGATATGTTTTCAAATAAATACAAGCTTAAGTTAACAGACAGTCTCTGTAAAATATGCTAGTTAATCCCTGAGTTCAGTGTTACCTAATTTCATCAACAGATGCCTGGATATCTTACTTAGAAAGTAGTTAATAAACTACAGTTATGCATCACTAGTTCTGCCATTTTATGAATGACTATCATGGTCAGAGTATTCCCCATGGTGGCCTCCCCTGCTGCCTACATGCCCTGAAATAGACCAAAAGCCCTGGTTCCTCAATACTTGGGTTATACGCCTGTGGTATATACGCCTTGGTGCCACACAGAGCCCAGCCTCACTGAAAGTATTCAATTTATGGAGGAAGGGATGGAGGAGTAGGTTACTGGTTCATCTATTTCAAAATAGAAAACATTATCATTTCTTTCCAAAGTAGGAAGAAGAATTTTCCAAACCTCGTTATTGGAAAATTTGTCTTACTATAAAAATCAAAAAATCCTTAAGAAGCAAGATATTAACAACGTTTGATAGACTATCTGAATTTTTTTTTTTTTTTCTGGTTTTCCAATCAGGGGTGAAAGTGAAGTCGCTCAGTCGTGTCTGACTCTTTGCAACCCTGTGGACTGTAGCCCACCAGGCTCCTCCTCTGTCCATGGGATTTTCCAGGCAAGAATACTGGAATTGGTTGTCATTTCCTACTACAAGGGATCATCCCAACCCAGGGATCAAACCCATATCTCTTGGATCGAACTCAGGTCTCCCACACTGCAGGCCAACTCTTTACCATCTAAGCCACCAGGGAATCCCAATCAGTGGTCATGTGTATTAACTGTTTAGTCACATCTGACTCTTTGCCACCCTATGGACTGTAGCTGGCCAGACTCCTCTCTTCATGGGATTTTCCAGGCAAGAATATTGGAAAGTGATAGTCACTCAGTCATGCCCGACTCTGTGACCCCATGGACTGCAGCCCACCAGGTTCCTCTGTCCATGGGATTTTCCAGGCAAGAATACTGGAATGGGTTGCTATTTCCTACTACAGGGGATCATCTCAATCCAGGGATCAAACACACATCTCTTGCCTCTCCTGCATTGGCAGGAGGATTCTTTATCATTAGTGGCACCTGAGAAGCCTGCAATTCAGTGTAGTTGTTATTTTATCAGATTGAAGGGAACAGAGGAAGCCAAGAGAAATGGAAATCCTAAAAATGATCATTGCTGACACCTACTGGACACTTAGGCTAGGCATTGTGATAAGCACTTTACACTGATTTTATCGTTTCTTCTTTACAACATTCCTTTAAGGAGAAGGACCCTATGGACCTTGCCCCCACACCACGTCCTCTGCCTGCCTTTTGTCTGTGGAAAACTTTAGTCAAAGAATAAGTTTAATGAGAGAAATGAGAAATGTGGAAACAAAGGGAAACAGTCAAAGGAGACTAAATAATAGTGTAGTCAAGGAGCCTTATTTCTTTCTCAAGGGCTATAGATAATATTCTGAGCCATAGCCCGTGAACTGTCTTACAGATACTAAAACACCAGGTGGAGAAGTTAACATCATGATGACCAGACTGTTCCAAGGACATGAGCTACCACAATTCCGAGAACTGGCCACAAAGAAACAGGAACAAATGGATGCTGGAACTGAAGACTAGCTGTATCTAAAACAACCAACATGTCGCTAGTCAAACCACTGATGACCAATCTGAAGATGACTGTCAGAGATGACTATGCTGTTTCTGCATGTAGTCCCCCACCCCTACTTGTGTCTGTAAAAGCTCTTGTCCCACTGGTTGCAGGGGTAGGGGGAGCCGGCCTTTGGATGGATGTCCACCACCCTCCCCCCACAGTTGCAGGCATCTGAAATAAAGCAAACTTTCCTTTCCACCAATCTGGCCTGCTTATTGCCTCTTAAGTGGTGAGCAGCTGGACTCCGCACACTCTTTCGGTAACATTGAAGTGAAAGTGAAAGTCGCTTAGTCGTGTCCAACTCTTTGCGACCCCATGGACTATACAGTCCATGGAATTCTCTAGGCCAGAATAGTGGAGTGGGTAGCCTTTGCAACCCCATGGACTTATACAGTCCATGGAATTCTCTAAGCCAGAATGGCTTAGAGAGTGGGTAGCTTTTCTCCAGGGGATCTTCCCAACCCAGGGATCGAATCCAGGTCTCCCGCATTGCAGGCAGATTCTTTACCAGCAGAGCCACAAGGGAGGCCTGGTAGCATTTTCATTACGCCTATTCTACTTCTAAGGAATATACTGAGAGAAGTTATTTCTCCAAGATCATACAGTTAGTGTGGTAAACTAGGTCTTTCAGATCACCGTATCAAAAGAAGTTCTTACTGAGATTAAACATGTCAGCAGAGCAAGCCGTTGGTGCAAGCTCTAACCTGAAAGTATGTGTTGTGGGGATTTGGGGATCATTTAATTTTCTGTTGTAGGCAGAAGCTTGAGAGGCACCCATGGATGTCTACATTGAACTCTGTTCATAGTATTTTTCCTTGTCTTACTAAATCAGTTGGTTGCTGTGACTGAGGCCATCCATGCTCTTGTTTGAAAAGTAAAATCTTCTCTGTAGCTAGTCGTGTTGCTAAACCATGTTGTTGGTCACAAAGAAGCAGAATGAGAGAAAGGAGACAGAATTGTGCACACTTAGTTTTGGGACAGACAACGCAAAGTACATTGTGGTGATGAAGCTCTTACCCAAGTGCTAAGTATATCTTCAGAAGTTGCATCCAGTGGTCCTGGTGTGAGGAGTAAATCGAGCATCATTTCTTCCTGCCACCCTGCTTCCCACAACTCCTTCACTTCCCTCTCCTCCTAACTCCGTATCACGTATCTGCAGCAGCAGACACAGCAATGTGACACAGAGCTTTGGGTCTTTCTGTGCACAGGCAAAACGTGGTTGTGAACGGAGAAGGTGGCATTTAAACGAATGATAGTTATGTTTAATCCTGATCGTTATTGTTAAGGATAGGCTGTAGGTGGAATAAGATACAAATCCCTCATCAGCGTTATAATCACACACAGTGTGATCCACCATCATGAAGCAGCATCTTTGAAAACAAAGGACAGTAGTAACCGTATGTATCAAATTAGGAACTCAGCTGGGCCTAAACCTTAGACTGGATGTGTAGAAAAAGGCCCTGTCTGTTGCTCCAAAAATTCTCCTTGCTGCTTTGGGTTGCTCACTTCCTATTGAACCTGGGATGATTTTTGATTTTTCTTGCCCCTTGGTCTTCTCTAGGCATCTCCAAGGCAGTGATGGCTCTCCAGAGGACCCAGGCCTTTCTTCTGCTCTTGCTGCTGACCCTGCTGGGGCTAGGGCTGGTACAGCCCTCCTATGGCCAGGATCGCATGTACCAACGATTCCTAAGGCAACACGTGGACCCTGATGAGACAGGAGGCAATGACAGCTACTGCAACTTGATGATGCAAAGACGAAAGATGACTTCACATCAGTGCAAGCGCTTCAACACTTTCATTCATGAAGATCTTTGGAACATCCGTAGTATCTGCAGCACCACCAACGTTCAGTGCAAAAATGGCCGGATGAACTGCCATGAGGGTGTAGTGAGGGTCACAGACTGCAGGGAGACAGGAAGCTCCAGGGCTCCCAACTGCAGATACCAGCCCAAGGCCCCACCACAAGTCAGCCTTTGAGGTTTGACTCCTTTGCTCCAGGCTATTCTCAGAGTAAACCCACGTGTTCCAGATGAAAAGATGCAGGACTGGTTCTTTTAGTAAGGCTGTCTTATCCCCTCCCCGCAACTACTGCCAATCAGTTGAAGGGCTGTACCTCCCACTGACTGCTATTCCTTCTGTCCTTCCTTCACGGCTGCAGACTTCTTGGCTCTAAGGAAAGGGGAAAGACACACACTCTCTGCTCCGCACATCCATAAACTGATCCCCAATACGACCAGTGACAGGAGTGTTGGATCTAAATAGGGTGAGTTATGGTTAGAAGGGCTGGTGCTGAGGTTGCTTAGAGGGAAAGGCCCAGGAATGCTGGAACAGGAAATTAAGATGGTGGGATTAAGAATAGACAGTGATCCAACTCGTGAGAACTAATGACCTGGATTCAATCTCACTGATAGTTTTTATAGCCTCTCCCCACTCTTCCTAAGCGTAATATCACCATCCCTTGGTATCCATGGGGTATTGGTCCAGGATCCTCCATGCCCAGGATACCAAATTGCAAGCATGCTCAAGTACCTTGTATAAAATGGCACAGTGTTTGCATCTAAACTGCATACTTATCTCTACATCATTTTTATACCTAAACAAGGTAAATTTTATGTAAATAGCTGTAAATACAATGTAAATGCTATGAAAATAGTTGACAGCACAAAGCAAATTCAAGTGTTACTTTTTAGAATTTTCTGGGGAAAAAATTTGGGGGGGGAGGTTATTTTTAATCAGTGTCTGTGGTTGGTGGAATCCCTGGGTGCAGAGCAGGTGGATTCAGAGGGGTAACTGTACCCTGAAGTACTTTGAATCCTGGTCTTCTCATCTTGTTTAGGCCTTTTGAGCCAGGGATATCTTCACAAAAGAGAAGATACCTACCCCTTGTGCTATATTTGGCATAGTACTTGACATTCTCAGAAATGCTCTCAATAGATGTATCTCATTAGACTCTCACAGGTCTGAGGGATGGATTATTAGGCCCGTTTTTGAGGCATCATGTTCAGAGAGTTGAGAATTAGAATAGAGATTCCACAGCATCAGGCATACTCCTCATGGTAAATGAGGACAGAGAGCTAGTTTAAAGGGGAGACTTTTTCAAGCAACTCTCTGGCCTAATTTGAATAGAATAGCTCTTGTGATGGCAGCTTCAATCTTGATATTTGATTGATTAAAACAATATTTCAAAACTGGAGCTCCTTATGATAACATTCTTAATGAAAAATCAATATCAATTATAATGACAATAATTAGGGAAATGGCTTCTGAGAAGGGGTGTGTGTAGTCAGAAGTGAAAACATGTTTCACAGGCTTTGGGGAAGTGTTATAAGGAAGACAAGATCCTGGAAAGCACCATCTTGCAGAATCAATATAGTTGCAGCCTAGGATTTCAAGGAACCAAAGTCTCCTGCTTGGAAAATATTCTCCAAGTCTCTATTCATATTCTGCATCCCTTTTAAAGGGACGTGTATGCTCAGTTGCTTCAGTCATGTCTGAGTCTCTGTGACCCCATGGACTGTAGCCCACCAGGCTATTCTGTCCAGGAATCTCCAGGCAAGAATACTGGAGTGGGTTGCCGTGCCCTCCTCCAGGGGATCTTCCTGATCCAGGAATCAAATCTTGGTCTGTGTCTTCTGCACTGAAGGTAGATTCTTAACCGCCGAGCCACCAGGGAAGCCCCTTTAGAGGGACAATCCTTTGCAATTCACAAACATAAAGCTTAAAGTCCCATTTTCTTTAAGATACACACTCTTTTGAGAATTGATGTGGATGCAAAACAGCTAGCTAGAGCAAGATTGACTCCTCAGTTCAGATGGAAGAGAGGGCAGACAGGAGGTATTTGGAATTGCTGAAATAAACTTCAGTTTTTTTACAACTTTGCTCTTGTCTCAGACAGGCTATAGCATATTTTCATTTCTTATAAACTTTATTATCTAATGAGACTTATCTTCCAGCCTGGAAACCAAGTGGTAAAATTGGGTCCAGGTGCCTACACTGACAGAGAAAGGAATATTAAGGTGGAGCTCAGCTCTTAGGGCAGTGTTGAGATAATGCTTTCCTCTCTCTTCCCTGTGGATCCACAGGTGGTCCTGGTGACTGAAATGGCATCCACTCTAAAGGTCCTAGGCTCTCTGTTGGCTCTGCTGTTTCCTCTATGTGGGCTCCTTGTACACAGCCAGAACCTTTCCTGGAGGGAATTTATGAAACAGCACCACCTGAGCACAAATTGGGAATTCAGCAAGTACAAATGCAATGATCTGATGAGGGAAAGAGGCATTCCAAAAAACAAGAACTATCACATCTTCATCTATACCTTATGGCACAAAATTGAGCGTATATGCCTGAGGAACTGGAGAGACCCCTACAGAAATGTATATATATGGGCCCCATATCCCTTCAAGACACTCAAGTGCATCCGGAAGAACAGCAAAAGCAATTACAAAGATTACAGGAGCTACAGCTACATTGAATTCCATTGCAGCAGGAATGGGTTTGTTGATGTTGTAGAGGACATGCGGTTATTAGAGGTTATCAGCAACTAGAAAGTCCACCCACACCCACAGCTTTCAGTGTTCAGTGCTCCCAAGTGGTGGCCCTGCCTACATCAAGAGCCCTTACGTTTATGGGCCAAAGGTTTCCAACCACTTAGAGTTGTTTCACGTGGTTTCTTGCTCTCATAACTTTGCCTGTGTTGTTTCTCTGCCTGAAATGCCTTTCTGCTCTCATTTATCTGATTTCCTTCTACATGTTTATTTCGGTTTGTTTTGTTTTTTAAAGATTCAGCACATATGGCATCTTTCTGACTAATCTGGGAAATTTTCTGATATTGATTCTCCTTATACCTTTGCAAGCTGAATGATCTTTCCATCCCTAAATAAATTATATCATTTCAATGCATGTGAAATTTATTTGTGTGTGCAGAGTATGTGTTGTGTGATTAATACAGGTGTTCTAAGTGTATGTTATATAGCTTTTGCTTGAATGTGATTTGTGTTTTATGTAAGTGTGTATAATATGTATGTGTCTAAAGCATATACTAGTTTTTCTTGTGTGTGTGATGAAAGTATAACTGTTTATGTGCTAAGCTGGGGAAATTTTTTAAGCATGGATGGTGGGGACATGCTGAGACCCACCCAGATTGGTTGACGTGACCAGAGCTGATTAGAGCTATATAAAATATGTAGCATGTTCCTGGCACGTGGCAGCTGCTCAGCCATCATGGTTTTTCTTCCTTCCTCATCCTTTGACTTGGTATTTTAACTTTGCCAAAATAAACATGACAAATGCCTATCAATCATCTCTCTTCCTTGCTTTTGTTAAGAATGTCTCTAAGGACACGTGTACCCCAATGTTCATCGCACCACTGTTTATAATAGCCAGGACATGGAAGCAACCTAGATGTCCATCAGCAGATGAATGGGTAAGAAAGCTGTGGTACATATACACAATGGAGTATTACTCAGCCAGTAAAAAGAATACATTTGAGTCAGTTCTAATGAGGTGGATGAAACTGGAGCCTATTATACGGAGTGAAGTAAGCCAGAAAGAAAAACACCAATACAGTATACTAATGTGTATATATGGAATTTAGAAAGGTGGTAACGATAACCCTGTATGCGAGACAGCAAAAGAGACACAGATGTATAGAACAGTCTTTTGGACTCTGTGGGAGAGGGCGAGGGTGGGGTGATATGGGAGAATGGCATTGAAACATGTATAATAACATATATGAAACAAATCACCAGTCCAAGTTCGATGCCATGATATTGGTTGCTTGGGGCTGGTGCACTGGGATGACCCAGAGGGATGGTACAGGGAGGGAGGAGGGAGGGGGGTTCAGGATGGAGAGCACATGTATACCTGTGGCAGATTCATGTTGATGTATGGCAAAACCAATACAATATTGTAAAGTAATTAACCTCCAATTAAAATAAATAAATTTATATTTAAAAAAAAGAATGTCTCTAAGGAGGCTATTGCATTTTAGATGAGTTAAATTGTTATGTCTCCTGATGAATAGTACATTAAGTAGATGATATGAGCAAAATGAGTTTATCTGATAAACAACCATTTCACGTGGCAGAGATATAGGGTAGGGATTTGTTGTTGTTTAGTACTTAAGTCTTATCTGGCTCTTTTGAGACTCCATGGACTGTAGCCCACCAGCCTCCTCTGTTCATGGGATTTCCCAAGCAAGAATACTGAAATGGGTTGCCATTTCCTTCTCCAGAGGTTCTTCCCAGCCCAGGGATCAAGGCTGCATCTCCTGAATCCGCACTGGCAGGACAATTCTTTACCACTGAGTCACCAGGGAAGCTCCAGGGTAGGCAAAGAGGACTTTAAAAGTGGGGCTTAAGACTTACATTTTGTTGGAGGAAAGAGGAAGTAGATTAGAGAAGGAAATGTTAAAGACACAAATAAATAGGGTTCACGGAAGTTGTTTGCTAAATTGAGGATAGAGAAACAGAGTAAGAAATGTTCATATCATATGATTTTGCCTGGGACAGGTATTTGAAGGAGAAATACTGAACATTAAACAACCCTGTGTTCTTCAATCTCCTGCATCATTGAGTGACTCAAGCCCTGAAATTAACAGCGACAGAGTAATGGGACAAAGTAGATGATTAAATAGTTCATTCCACTAGGGGGTTGTAAGTAAAGAAAAAAGTATGGGAGATCCCTGTAAATTAATGATTACTCAAGAAAGCAGGTTTGCTTAACCACAAAACTGAACAGGCTTGCTTACAAACAAAATCCACACAGCAGAAGTATGAAACATGTCCCCAAACAATAAAACAATGGTGGTATCAGACCAAGTATTCTTGCCTGGAGAATCCCATAGACAGAGGACCCTGGCTGGCTATAGCCCATGCGGTCTCAAAGAATTGGACACCACTGAAGCAACTTAGTATGCACCCATGCTGATTCTGAATAAACCTATCTTTGCTGGAGAAATATCTGGCAGTCTATTTGTTTCAGGTCAACATAGTACAATAGCCTTGTGTGTTGCTTAGACTTTCCTATATACACTCCCCCCTTTTGGATAGATGCATATTCATTCACTGTGGATGATGACTGCAATCATGAAATGAAAAGATGCTCATTCCTTGGAAGGAAATTTATGATATAACCTAGACAATTAAAAAGCAGAGACATCACTTTGTCAACAAAGGTCCATATAGTCAAAGCTATGGTTTTTCCAGTACTCATGTACAGATGTGAGAGTTGGATCATAAAGAAGGCATCCGGCTTTTGAATTGTGGTGCTGGTGAAGATTCTTGAGTGTCCCTTGGACAGCAAGGAGATCAAACCAGTCAATCCTAAATGAAATTATCCTGAATATTCATTGGAAGGACTCTTGCTGAAGCTGAAGCTCCAATTCTTTGACCACCTAATGCCAAGAGCCAACTTATTGGAAAAGACCCTAGATCCAAGGCAAAAGGAGAAATGGTCAGCAAAGAATGAGTTGGTTAGATAGCATCACTGACTCAATGGACATGAATGTGAGCAAACTCCAGAAGATAGTGGAGGTCATAGGAGCCTGGGGTCCTACAGTCCACTGGGTCAGACATGACTTAGCGGCTCAACAACAACAATATTCATTTCCCTTAGGGAACTATCCTTCTTATTTTTGTCTGTGTATTGGTGGGGCTGTCCATTGAGGTTCCTGATCTCCTCTACTGAGTCAAACCATAGTAATAGGATCCAAGGTAGGCTAGCTGTACTCTCTCTTATAGGAGACCAGAATGTACCTCTTTGACACAGAGTATTTTGAGAAGTAGCAGATAAATGAGAAGCTTTGAAAATAGAGTATTGATTACCCTATAGAAGGGAAATTGACAATTACAATGGAAATCTCCATTTGTAAGGATGCCTCCCTCTCTTTTCAGGAAGGAAAAAATGACTCTAATCATAAGACACACTTACCAACTAAAATCTGCACAACAAAACTTACCCTTGTTTACTGTACCTTTCCTGGTCACCTCCCCATAATTTGCTGCCTCCACATTCTTCTTTCTTTGTTTTAGCTGAACAGAGAATGTAAGCCCAAGTTCTAGCCACCTCACTGAGTTACTCATCACTGAGCTTCTCTATGAAGACCTATAAGACCTTTTAGAACTAACACCCAAAAAAGATGTCCTTTTCACTATAGGGGACTGGAATGCAAAAGTAGGAAGTCAAGAAACACCTGAAGTAACAGGCAAATTTGGCCTTGCAATACGGAATGAAGCAGGGCAAAGGCTAATAGAGTTTTGCCAAGAAAATGTACTGGTCATAGCAAACACCCTCTTTCAACAACACAAGAGAAGACTCTACACATGGACATCACCAGATGGTCAACACCAAAATCAGATTGATTATATTCTTTGCAACCAAAGATGGAGAAGCTCTATACAGTCAGCAAAAACAAGACCAGGAGCTGACTGTGGCTCAGATGATGAACTCCTTATTGCCAAATTCAGACTTAAATTGAAGAAAGTAGGGAAAACCACTAGACCATTCAGGTATGACCTAAATCAAGTCCCTTATGATTATACAGTGAAAGTGAGAAATAGATTTAAGGGCCTAGATCTGATAGATAGAGTGCCTGATGAACTATGGAATGAGGTTT
>NW_011494689.1:294804-295625 GCF_000754665.1 Bison bison bison | reverse complement strand
GAAATAGAGGAAAACAACAGAATGGGAAAGACTAGAGATCTCTTCAAGAAAATTAGAGATACCAAGGGGACATTTCATGCAAAGATGGGCTCAATAAAGGACAGAAATACTATGGACCTAACAGAAGCAGAAGATATTAAGAAGAAATGGCAAGAATACACAGAAGAACTGTACAAAAAAGATCTTCATGACCCAGATAATCATGATGGTGTGATCACTGACCTAGACCCAGACATCCTGGAATGTGAAGTCAAGTGGGCCTTAGAAAGCATCACTACGAACAAAGCTAGTGGACGTGATGGAATTCCAGTGGAGCTATTTCAAATCCTGAAAGATGATGCTGTGAAAGTGCTGCACTCAATATGCCAGCAAATTTGGAAAACTCAGCAGTGGCCACAGGACTGGAAAAGGTCAGTTTTCATTCCAATCCCAAAGAAAGGCAATGCCAAAGAATGCTCAAACTACCGCACAATTGCACTCATCTCACACGCTAGTAAAGTAATGCTCAAAATTCTCCAAGCCAGGCTTAAGCAATACATGAACCACGAACTTCCAGTTGTTCAAGCTGGTTTTAGAAAAGGCAGAGGAACCAGAGACCAAATTGCCAACATCTGCTGGACCATTGAAAAAGCAAGAGAGTTCCAGAAAAACATCTATTTCTGCTTTATTGACTATGCCAAAGCCTTTGACTGCTTGGATCACAATAAACTGCAGAAAATTCTTCAAGAGATGGGAATACCAGACCACCTGATCTGCCTCTTGAGAAATTTGTATGCAGATCAGGAAGCAACAGTTAGAACTGGACATGGAACAACAGACTG
>NW_011494689.1:294239-294704 GCF_000754665.1 Bison bison bison | reverse complement strand
CTTATTGCCAAATTCAGACTTAAATTGAAGAAAGTAGGGAAAACCACTAGACCATTCAGGTATGACCTAAATCAAGTCCCTTATGATTATACAGTGAAAGTGAGAAATAGATTTAAGGGCCTAGATCTGATAGATAGAGTGCCTGATGAACTATGGAATGAGGTTTGTGACATTGTACAGGAGACAGGTATCAAGACCATCCCCATGGAAAAGAAATGCAAAAAAAGCAAAATGGTTGTCTGGGGAGGCCTTACAAATAGCTGTGAAAAGAAGAGAAGAGAAAAACAAAGGAGAAATGGAAAGGTATAAGCAAGTGAATGCAAAGTTCCAAAGAATAGCAAGAAGAGATAAGAAACCCTTCCTCAGCAATCAATGCAAAGAAATAGAGGAAAACAACAGAATGGGAAAGACTAGAGATCTCTTCAAGAAAATTAGAGATACCAAGGGGACATTTCATGCAAAGAT
>NW_011494689.1:260268-293458 GCF_000754665.1 Bison bison bison | reverse complement strand
TCTTCCGATCTGCTGGATGGCATCACTGACTCGATGGATGTGAGTCTGAGTGAACTCTGGGAGCTGGTGATGGACAGGGATGCCTGGCATGCTGCCATTCATGGGGTCGCAAAGAGTTGGACGTGACTGAGCGAGTGAATTGACCTGAACTGAGCTTCTTTCATGTCTATGTGGGGTAGTCACACTAATAAACTTCTGTCCACTTTTCTCTTGTTAATCTATCTTTTGTTATAGAGACCCTAACTGAGAACTGGGAAAGAAAAGTGGGAAAAAAAATTTTTTTTCCCCCTACACTGTCCTCAGAGTCTAAGTCTCAAGTAGTGATGCAAGGTTTTTTTTTGTTTTTTTTTTTTTTAAGGTAAAGTGGATTCATGCCCATTTGGCACTGTTCTGCCTTTGATCCAAGCTCTTGGGTTTCAACTTTTTCAAAGACAGATCCTGCTGCTATATTTTTTCATATTGTAATCTCTCCCAGATTCTTCCAGTAGATCCCCACCCCATTCCCACGATTGAAACAAGAGAGAAGGGGCCAGGACACAACCTCTGAAAGAATGACATAAGCCCTAGAGGATACGACATAAACTGTTTAGCACCAACTAGGTCCATTATGGCAGAAGATTTGACTTTCAGTAGACTTTGAGCCTCATTATACACTCATTGTAATACTTTAGCATCCAAATACATACCAAAGGTGCCATGACAATTTCAAGGCTAACCATTTAAGGTTAAAAAAAAAAAAAAGCAGTGGTCCAATTCCTGAAAATCTCCACCTCTTCTCTGAAATGGTTGGCATAATCCTCCCAATCCTTAGCCTATGAAATTACCTAGCCCATAAAAACCAACCATCCCATGTTTTGGGGCCTTTTGCCCTCTTCTGAGATGGCCCACACTCTCTGTGGCATTTGCTTTTTCCTCCCAAGGCTGTTCTCACCTTTTGAGACAGATCTTCTGTCTATGGAAGGTGCATATCTCTAATTAAACCCACTTCTAATCTAAAAAGGACCTTTCAGAAAAAGAACTGGAGGTATATAACACAGTGAAATTGACATCTGGTCCTGAGAACACACTTTGCCATTATGTTTTCCTAGAAACAGTGCAAAGCATCTTTATTACTCCCACCCATGAAGAGGTGGTACAGCTGAGTGGCTCTATCCACCCTCAACTGACAAAGAATTTCCATCAGTGTTGTCTCGCCATTCGTGCAGTTTTCCAGCAGATGTTGGCTGAAGAGAAAAAGAAAGCACTAAATGGCAAAGATCATTCAGGTTCAACAACTTCAGTGTCTTCTCTGAACCCTGTGAAAGAACATGGTGTATTGTTTGAATGCTCACCTGAAAACTGGACTGATCAGAGGAAAACACCACCAGTTATGGCTTACTGGGTAGTAGGGAGACTCTTTCTTCATCCCAAACTTCAAGAACTTTATGTCTGTTTTCATGACTCAGTTACAGAAATTGCCATTGAAATGGCTTTTAAATTGTTCTTTGGACTAACCTTGTAGCTGTATTTTTTTGATGCATAGCAACACTGTGCACAGACCATCAAGCAGGGTTAGAACTGCTGAAATCTATTTACAAAGAGATAAGGTTTAACTTCTTTTCACTAATCAATACTGAACATAAGACTGATGAAGACTGAGATGATATGCTGCTGGATTTGATGCACTAAATCTTATTCTGAGACGTTTGAAGAAAATACTTGATCAAAATATGAAGAAGAGATTGTTAACCTATTTTCCATTTTGGTATATAGCATGAATTTATTTACTGATTTGAATAATGTGATGTATTTTATGTAAAATTAATATAAGAATGTTTATCTTGGAAAAATACCTATTTTTTTGTGTATTTTTCTCAAGACTAGTATTGATAGCTGGCAAAACAATCATGAAATTGGGAAGAGATGATCAGGTTCTGTTACTAATTAGTGTTGTGACTGAGCAAGTTTTTGTACCTCTCTGAGCTCAGATTTTTCATGTACAAATGAATTGATTGCTTTGAGGTGTCTAAAGATCCTCTTTGTAAAATGTGCAATTTTTTCCCTCTAACCTATTGTTCAGTACCTAAATTTGTAATATCGAGTACTGATTCCTTCTTAGATCAGATACTTTTCTTTTAGGTGTTTTAGTTGTGGGGGAGGAGAGGAGTGAAAATTAAACTTACTTTTTTATTTATTTGATTTTCTTTACTCATTCAGGTCAGTTCTATTTTGACTAGGATATACATTTTTAAACTATTTGTTCATATACTTTCATTGTTTTTTTGTTTTTTTTTTTTTGAAATATATTCAGGTATACACACATTTTATACAAGTTCATGAATTTTAGGAAAGTTGTATGTAAATCTTTTTTAAAAACCCAATCATGTTGAAAACACTGAAAAAGTTAACTAAAGAAATTCTATGGCAACTTCCAATCAATACAAAGTTTTGTCTTACAAATCTGGATGCATTGGGTTTTCCCAAAGGGGTACCCCTAATGAACAATAATTTATTTGACCATGAGTAGAGAAAGAAAGTACTAAGATCAGAATTTTCTTTAGCTGTCAGAATTTGGCAGATTGAAAGGAAGGAAGAACATGATAATTCTTAACTGACATTTACCCAGTGGATTCTCCTGAATTCTCAGATGCTCCCATGACTTTATAGCAGTGGGTTCTCTCTTCTTCAGGATTTACCTTTGGAAGGCAAATTACAACAGGACATCTAAAGCCAGTCTCTGTCTTTCCCCTACCTCAAGCATGAGACTTCCAGCTTAATCAGAATTGTCACGCGAGTGTATGTTCCTCGGTTCTTTGTCTCATCACAACAAAGATTTGGAAGTCCTCAGCACGTCACAGCTCTCAGGTCTTGGAAAAACTGTGTTATAGCTCTTAGGCAAATCAGTGTTACAGCTCTACTTTATTTAGAAGATAGCAGGAGAATCCATCCTCGAAGCATGGGGGCATGCTAACCCAAAGACTCAAAGAGAAGAGAGTGGAAGAGCATGTGGGGGAGGGAGAGAGAGAGACAAAGAGCACACACACACACGCGGGAGAGAAAGAGAGCGAGAAAGCGCTTTGGCTCCTCCTTTTATATATTTTTTTCCTCCACCTGGGCCTGCCCTATGCAAATTGGGCTTAGCCAGAAGTGCTGTGTGTTCTACCTGAAGTCTTCATTCTGGTCCTCAGACCTTCCTTTGAGCTTCCTTTGTTCTATTTTCGCGGACTTTTCCCTTCCTTGTCTTTTAGCCACCGCCATTTTGGACTCCTTTTCCCTATTATACCTCCTAACAGAATTAACTGAAAAACGTAGTGGATACACCATTTAAAATATTTGGTCTTAGAAGAAACACTATTATCCCTCTGTCATGAATTTAAGAGATTTTCACCCAGGTGTTGAAGATGCAAACCACTATACTTGTCCTATTAGTGACTTGTGGGCCTTAATTTTGGCATTCAAAACAGAGTGAGAAACTTTGGTAGAAAATGGCTTGCAATATCCTCCCCTTCAGATTACAATTTTGGTCAAATGATAGACTCTTTACTACTGTCTTAGGACTACTTGTGCACATGTATAGGTGTCAAAGTATTGTTTAAGAGTATTTAGTAAATGTCTTAAATTTCTTGATAATGTTCTCTCAAACATCATGAAGCTATTTTTAATATGGAGAATTATTCATAAATGCAGCCATTGATCACCTCAGATTTTCAAACAGACTGAACTTGGAACTTTACCATTAGGAACTTTTTGTTTCCTTTAGTGAAATTTTGATCTGTTGAACTGCTTTCCTGGTCTCAAAGAATCATAAGACCACTATTTAATAACTGAAATAAAAAGACAGACTACTGATCTTATATAAGGCCAAGTCACTTGAAGTATTGCAGATGTGCTCTGTAATGTGCATGTTGCAGAGACATTGCATTTTTTAAGAAAGAAAACCAGACATTATCTTGGCTTTTATCTCTAAATAGATATCAAAATAAGTGTGGTAAGTACTGTAAACTTAGCTGCTCATTTTTCCATATATGTTCAGATTCACACCTGAGAGTAGGTCCAACTCATTGGACAAGAAGTGCCTATCTGCAACTTTATTAAATAAAGAGGGACGTAAAATGCTTTTGTGGAGAAGGCAATGGCACTCTACTCCAGTACTCTTGCCTGGAAAACCCCATGGATGGAGGAGCCTGGTGGGCTGCAGTCCATGGGGTCGAAAAGAGTCAGACACGACTGAGCGGCTTCATTTTCACTTTCACTTTCAGTTTCTTATCTATCACTTTGTCTCTCACTGAATTCTTTCTGCCCTGAGGCATAGAGAACCTGAGCTTCAGTAAGTCTTGAGATCAGGTGTGTGATCTCAATTAAAAGACAGTGAGTTTGAATCCCAATCTGGGTTGTTTCACTACCACTTAAAATTTCCCCCCTCAAATTGTTTTGTGTTGCTTGCAACCAAAAATACCCGAATGGATAAACTCTATCTGCAAAGTTTGTGATCCTCACAATCACCAGCATGATCATAACATCTAGATTCAGAGAGCTGCTATGCATACAAAATACCTATCCTACAGGAAACATTAACTATTTTTACGCAGCACTTTGTCAAAACCAAGTTAGTATGCATGATGCACTGTGATGCCAACTGTGCCCAAACATCATAGTTTGGAGCAGAAAAAGGTTCATTGTAGAGCCAACCAAAGAGAACAGGTGGTTCATTCTCAAAAGTCCTGAAATCACTAATGGTTTTCAGGGAAGAGTTTTTAAAGGCAAAATTTGGGGTGAGGGCTGCACAGTGTATGACTTTCTTCTGATTAGTTGGTGGTGAGACAATACGATGATAACCCAGGACTCTTGTGTTCACTTGAAGTTACCATCCTCCACCTGGGTGGGGGCCTTATTTCCTGTAAAAGAACTCAAAAATATATTGTTCTTATACCCCTTGAAGAGGAACTAGGACTCTGCTTTGTCTCTGCACTATTTTTGTTTCCTGACCACTTTTCCTTCATTTCTGCATTTCCCCACTTCTCTAATTACTAACTGTCTGCATCAGCTCTTTGGAAAAGGGGAAGACCTACAAACAAGAAACGGAAAGACTTTTGTACCTGGAGGGTCCTGTAGGATTCTGCTCAGTTTCAAGCCCACTATCTTCATAATCTACCCTCCCCACCTCACTAGGCTCATCTCCTAAAATTTCACTTTACTTGTTCTCTTAATAATAGTCACTTACAGTTCCAGGAATATGTCGTACACATTTCAGTCACTGAAACTTCTTTCTTACTTATTGCCACTTGGTGACTATCTGCCCTTTGTTTACATCCCAGTTCAGTCCCATGGCCACTGAGAAGCTGCTAGCCTTCTATTCATGATGATCCCTTCCTCCTAACTCATTTGTACCATACACTTCGGACTTAGCGTATGTTACCTTGTGAGTTTCCCTAGTGGTTCAGATGATAAAGAATCTGCCTGCAATGCCGGAGACCCATGGTCAGTCCTTGGGTAGGGAAGATCCCCTGGAGAAGGGAATGGCTACCCACTTCAGTATTCTTGCCTGTAGAATTCCATGGATAGAGGAACCCGGCAGGCTATACAGTCCATGGCATCCCAAAGAGTTGCCACCTACACTTTCACATATGCTACTTTGCATAGTTTAAATGTTTCTCATCTTCACTCACTCATTCATGCTTTCACTTATCCAACAGCTTTATAGAATGTCTGCTATGTGATAAATGCTGTGCTAAGCAATCATGATTGAAGAATGAAAAAGCCAGTCTCCTGCAGGAAGTCATGTTCCCTAAAACAGTTTCTTCTAACCTGAGGACTTCAAGAAGTCTATAAGCCCACTGAAATTATAAAGTCTTGATATGTTTCCATATGGGGACAGCAAGTCAAATGGCTTTCATCAAATTCTCAGAGAAGTTTACAGTCATCGGTCTAGTGGTTGTGGTACAAATACCACACATATGTACATAACTATCAAAAATACCATTGTTGCTGTTGTTCACTCTAAGTCCTGTCCAATTCTTTGCAACCTGAGGAACTGCAGCACGCCAGGTTTCCCCATCCTTCACTATCTCCCCGAGTTTGCTCAAATTCATGTCCATTCAGTCTGTGATGCCATCCATTTCATCCTCTGTCTTCCACTTCTCCTCCTGTCTTCAATGTTTCCCAGCATCAGGGTCTTTTCCAATGAGTCAGCTCTTCACAGTGGCCAAAGTATTGGAGTTTCAGCTTCAGCATCAGTCCTTCCAATGAATATTTAGGGTTGATTTCCTTTAGGATTGACTGGTTTGATCTCCTTGCAGTCCAAGGGACTCTCAAGAGTCTTCCCCAACACCACAATTTGAAAGCATCAATTCTTTAGCACTCAGCTTTCTCTGTGGTCCAACTCACACATCCATACATGACTACTGGACTTTTGTTAGCAAGATGATGTCTCTGCTTTCTAGTATGCTGTTTAGGTTTGTCATAGCTTTTTTCCTAAGGAGCAAGCGTCTTTTAATTTTGTGGCTGCACGCACCATCCACAGTGATTTGGGAGCCCAAGAAAATGAAATCTGTCACTGTTTCCATTTTCTCCCTTTCTATTTGCCATGAAGTAATGGGATCAGATGCTATGATCTTCATTTTTTTACTGTTGTGGTGTGTTTTTTTTTCTGGCTGTCTTTGGCTGGCTGTTTAGTTAGGTACTAAGTGCTGATCTCTTTTATTTTTTGTCTACCAATCTACAATCTCTACTTCTTAATATTTGTGCTGCATTTACGTAGCACTCTGACCTGAGCAGGCAAAGTAAACCCCATTTCTCAGATCATAGGTTTTATTGCTAGGTTACCAGTCTTCTATAAAGAAATAGTGTTATGTCAAATGGCCTGAGACACATGTAGTGTGATTTCTGCCAAAGCCAATCCTCTGCAAAGCATAGGACCCTCTTAAAGACTGACAGGCGTCTTTTGTTAATTATTGAGGCTCTTCTTCCACTTTTCCCCCAAAGAACATGAACTCTAGATTCTTTGTTTTTCTTTATAGATTTCTGGTTACCCACACTGTTTCTTCTGCCACCTTGAACTTGGCTCTGACTGGGAAGTGACTTCCAGATTTGCCAATCACGTGAATGTTGAGTTTAGCAAACCTACAACTTCTGCCTCCAAAGCTGCGATAAGATCCATCTGTTTTCTCCAGCAATGCTCAGCAAGTTCCGCATCCCAAAGCAGCTGTCAGAACTTCTGCCTGAGTGCCAAACACGTGATCACTGAATGTTAAGTTTTAAGCCAGCTTTTTCACTCTCCTCTTTCACCTTCATCAAGAGGCTCTTTAGTTGCTCTTCACTTTCTGCCATTAAAGTGGTATCATTTGCATATCTGAGGTTGTTGATATTTGTCCCAGCAATACTGATTCCCTGCTTGTGAGTCATCCAGCTGGGCATTTCACCTGATGTACTCTTCATAGAAGTTAAACAAGCAAGGAACAATATACTGCGTTGACATAATCCTTTCCCAGTTTTGAGACAGTCCATTGTTCCATGTCCAGTTCTAAGTGTTGTTTCTTGACCTGCATACAGGTTTCTCAGGACAGGTAAGATGGTCTGGTATTCTCATCTCTTTAACAATATTCCAGTGTGTTGTGATTAGCAAGTCAAAGGCTTTAGCATAGTCAGTGAAGCAGAAGTAGATTTTTTTTAAATTCCCTTGCTTTGTCTATGATCCGACAGATGTTGGCAATTTGATCTTGTACATCTGGAAGTTCATAGTTCATGTACTGCTGAAGCCTAGCTTGAAGAATTTTAAGTATAATCTTGCCAGCATGTGAAATGAGTGCAATTGTATGGTAATTTTAGCATTCTTTGGAATTGGAATGAAAACTGACTTTTTCCAGTCCTGTGGCCACTGCTGTATATTGAGCACAGCACTTTCACAGCATCATCTTTTAGAATTTGAAATAGCTCACCTGGAATTCCATCACCTCCACTAGCTTTGTTCATAGTAATGCTTTCTAGGATCCACTTGACTTCACACTTCAGGATGTCTGGCTCTAAATGAGTGACCACACCATCACGGTTATCTGGGTCATTAAGACATTTTTTGTATAGTTCTTCTGTGTATTCTTGCCACCTCTTATTAATATCTTCTGCTTTTGCTAGGTCCTTGCTATTTCTGGCAATTATTATTTCCAGCAATTATTACTTCTGGCAATTATTGCTAATTATTATTAGTTCATTATTTAACTTATATGCAGAGTACATCATGAGCAATGCTGGGCTGGAGGAAGCACAAGCTGGAATCAAGATTGCTGGGAGAAATATCAATAACCTCAGATATGCAGATGACACCACCCTTATGGCAGAAAGTGAAGAAGAACTAAAGAGCCTCTTGATGAAAGTGAAAGAGGAAAGTGAAAAGGTTGGCTTAAAGCTCAACATTCAGAAAATTAAGATCATGGCATCCAGTCCCATCACTTCATGGCAAATAGATGGGGAAACAGTGGCTGACTTTATTTTTCTGGACTCCAAAATCACTGCAGATGGTGATTGCAGCCATGAAATTAAAAGACGCTTACTCCTTGGAAGGAAAGTTATGATCAACCTAGACAACATATTGAAAAGCAGAGACATTACTTTGTCAACAAAGGTCCATCTAGTCAAGGCTATGATTTTTCCAGTGGTCATGTATGGATGTGAGAGTTGGACTATAAAGAAGAATTGATGCTTTTGAACTGTGTTGTTGGAGAAGACTCTTGAGAGTCCCTCGGGCTGCAAAGAGATCCAACCAGTCCATTCTAAAGGAGATCAGTCCTGGGTGTTCATTGGAAGGACTGGTGTTGAAGCTGAAACTCCAATACTTTGGTCATCTGATGCAAAGAGCTGACTCATTGGAAAAGACCCTGATGCTGGGAAAGATTGAGGGCAGGAGGAGAAGGAGACAACAGAGGGTGAAATGGTTGGATGGCATCACCGACTCAATGGATATGGGTTTGGGTGGATTCTGGGTGTTGGTGATGGACAGGGAGGCCTGGCATGCTGTGGTTCATGGGGTCGCAAAGAGTCGGACATGACTGAGCGACTGAACTGAACTGAACTGTCATTTCTGTCCTTTATTGTGCCCATCCTTGCATGAAATATTCCCTTGATATCTCTCATTTTCTTGAAGAGATCTCTAGTCTTTCCCATTTTATTGTTTCCTCTATTTCTTTGCATTGTTCACCTAAGAAGGCTTTCTTATCTCTACTTGCTATTCTCTGGAACTCTGCATTCAGTTGGGTATATCTTCCCCTTTCTCCTTTGCCTTTTGCTTCTCTTCTTTTCTCAGCTATTTATAAGGCCTCCTCAGACAACCATTTTGCATTATTTTTTCCTTGAGGATGATTTTAACCACCATCTGATGTACAATGGTATGAACCTCCATGCATAGTTCTTCAGGCACTCTCTACCAAATCTAGTACCTTGAATCTCCTCATCACATCCATTGTATAATCATAAGGGATTTGATTTAGGTCATACATGAATGACATAGTGGTTTTCTCTACTTTCTTCAATTTGAGCATGAAGTTTGCAATAAGGAGCTGATGATCTGAGCCACCATCAGTCTTGGTTTTGCAAACTGTATAGAGCTTCTCCATCTTTGGCTATAAATAGTGTAATCAATCTGATTTCAGTATTGACCACCTGGTGATGTCCATATGTAGAGTTGTCTCTTGGGTTGTTAGAAGAGGGTGTTTGCTCTGACCAGTACATTCTCTTGGCAAAACTCTGTTAGCCTTTGCCCTGCTTCATTTTGTACTCTAAGGCCAAACTTACATGTTACTCCAGGTATCTCTTTACTTACTACTTTTGCATTCCAGTCCCCTATGATGAAAATCAAAACTCATTCTACCAGCTGGAATTGGTGATTCCAAAGTAATTTATATTGAATTTAGAGATACTCTGACAAAATTTCAGATTTTGTTATCCAGATTTTATTACCCCTATAGCCCTAGGGCTTCCTTGGTAGCACTAGCAATAAAGAATCCACCTGCCCTTGCAAGAAACATAATGAGACTCGGGTTTGGTCCCTGGGTAGAGAAGATTCCATGGAGAATGGAATGGCAACCCACTCCAGTGTTCTTGCCTGGAGAATTCCATGGACAGAGGAGCCTGGCAGGCTATAGTCCATGGGGACTATAGTCACAAAGAGTTGGACGCAACTCAGCAACTAACACACATACACATTGTATAGGCCATATTTTAGGAGTCAGCATTATATAGAACAAGGATATTATTCAAAGATAGATATTTTCATAAGATATTACACACAACGAATTTATAATAACTCCATAAATACTCCCACACAAAGTTTATTTCTGCTCCAAGACAGCACTCTAGTTCACATCAGCAGTAGCTCATAGAGAGGATGGTGAGAAAAGGGAGAGATGGTTTGCTGTGCCATCTTTGCCCTTTGTTCTGTATTCTGAGAAAATTTCTATCTCTTCTCATTTTTGTGAACTTACTGCATTTTATACTCCTTAAATCGTCCCAACAAATATTGAAGAATCATGGTTTATCACATTATGACAACCATCAAAGCTTCTAAAGTTCCATTCCAGATATGTGAAGTGTGCATTCTTAGGAGTATCTGGAAGTCAATTTACTTCATAGAGAAATTCTAACTCAATTAGAAGAGAGAAAGCTATTAAGTAAACGTGTGGTTAGTAAAAACCATCCTGCTTTGAAGAGCTAGAGCAAAGAGCAGAAAAGCGAGGCAGCAAATCTGATGTTTTCTAGCTGAATTTATCCTTCAATTATACTTTGATATAACTACAATATAATTTAACAATTAGAATCCAGTGAGTGCTAATAGGATCTGAACAAATTAGGGCTGGAAGAGTTCTGTGCCTGCAGAGAGGAAAGTTCAGAGGAGATATTTGACCACAGTCTAGAAAGATGGGTAAGCAACCAAGCAGACTAGGTTGGAAAGGAAAATCCAGGCAAAAGAAATAATGCTTGTAAAAGTGTGAATGCTATTTTTTTAAGTTAAAACTGTGGTTATCATAAAACTTTTTTAAAAAACCCATGTCATCAAATAAACTCATAAATAATCCCATTTTATTCAGCTCATCTTGAGGATGAGGAAATGTTTCTCCTAATGAGGATATTAGTAACATGCTAAAAACAGTTCAAATGTGATTTTGGTTTACAGAAATGTATATTCTCTGCTGCACAAAATTCATTTGCATCACTATGAACAGGAAAGGTATGCATGTTATTAGTTTTACAGAAGCACATTTCTACTCTGCAAGTCAAATGTATACACCTTCATAGGGTACAGGCACTATGAACAGCATCCCCAGTCGGTCTGCTAGACAAATCCTGGTACTAAATGAAAAGACTCTCAGATATGCGGATGACACCACCCTTTGGCAGAAAGTGAAAACCAACTAAAGAGCCTCTTGATGAAAGTGAAAGAGGAGAGTGAAAAAGTTGGCTGAAAGCTCAACATTCAGACAACTAAGATCATGGCATTCAGTCCCATCACTTCATGGCAAATAGATGGGGAAACAGTGGCAGACTTTATTTTTCTGGACTCCAAAATCACTGCAGATGGTGATTGCAGCCATGAACTTAAAAGACACTTACTCCTTGGAAGGAAAATTATGACCAACCTAGACAGCATATTGAAAAGCAGAGACATTACTTTGACAACAAAGGTCCATCTAGTCAAGTCTATGGTTTTTTCCAGTGGTCATGTATGGATGTGAAAGTTGAACTATAAGAAAGCTGAGTGCTGAAGAATTGACGGTTTTGAACTGTGGTGTTGGAGAAGACTCTTGAGAGTCCCTTGGGCTGCAAGGAGATCCAACCAGTCCATCCTAAAGGAGATCAGTTCTGGGTGTTCATTGAAAGGACTGATATTGAAGCTGAAACTCCAATACTTTGGCCACATGATGCAAAGAGCTGACTCATTTGAAAAAACCCTGATGCTGGGAAAGATAGAGGGCAGGAGGAGAAAGGGATGACAGAGGATGAGATGATTGGATGGCATCACCAACTCAATGGACATGGGTTTGGGTGGACTCTGGCAGTTGGTGATGGATAGGGAGACCAGCGTGCTGCAGTTCATGGGGTCTCAAAGAGTCAGACACGACTCAGTGACCGAACTGAACAGAAATCTCTTTTGTCCATTTTCAAATTTTGGATTATTTTCCCTTCTGAAGACACAGACGCTTATGAATTGTTCAGGAAATGTATAGAGGTCCTTATGATTGATGTGAAGAGGAAAGAAGTCACAAGAAACGTCTGATCTAGCAATTGGACAAAGAAGAAACAGTATAACATGCCCAAATTGACCAAAGGGCTAAGGGTTGGAGGCCATTTTGAGTGTCAGGCCTTCAGCTCCACAGAAACAATAAAACTAAACCTCAGAAAGAAACTTGGAACTCATCATTCATATATATAAAAATGTATCTTTCTTGTTCTTTTATTTTTCCTGATGTATTGTTTCTTTGTATTAACAAACCATTATTTATTTATCAATAGTTTGTTCATGGATATTAGGAACGTTCCCAAATTTCCACTCTAACAAGCAGTGTTGCAATGATATCTTTGTACATTTCTCTATGCACACATGTGGGAAATTTTTTATCAAGATCTATTACTTTTACTAAATTTTGCCATATTTTCTCCAAACTTGTCAACTGAAAGAAAAAAAAAAAAAAAGCAGCATAAGAATTGTGAGTTTAAGTTATATTCATGATTTTACTGAGTACTAGAGCCTGGGAGACAGCTACTCAGTTAGCTCTGAGTAACTGCTCCAAAGAGGTAGGGGAGGAGCCAATTTATACATGATTTTTATAGCTAGGGAATACAGACAGTCAAGCATACATCTTGGTTAAAAAAAATTATGGCTAATCACAAAGAACAGACATCTCAAGTTAGTGATTTTTATGCATGGAAAACTGCAAGAATCTGGAGTCATTGAAATTATTCCTGAGATACACATGTAACCATCCAAAGGGCTGTTTATTCAGATCACAGAGTGCCTTATCTTGTTTATCATCCTCAGTTCCCCACAGGGTGCCCTGTCAGTGAGCAACTGTAGTGGGTTGCTACTTAATCCTCTGATGTTGTTGTTTAGTCTCTAAGTTGTATCCAACTCTTTGCAACCCCACAGACTGAAGGCCACCAGCTCCTCTGTCCATGGGATTCTCCAGGCAAGAACACTGGAGTGGGTTGCCATTTTGTTCTTTGTTCTTCTTTGAGCACAACTTGATTGTAACAGATTGTATTTTTCAAAGATGTCCATATCAACATATCCCATTCTACATATTGACTCTTCTCTATCAAAATCTTCCCTTTCCTTGAGTATGGGTTAGTCTTAGAAAACCCCTTCTAGTGAATAGAATCGGGTGAAAATAATTCTGTATGACTTCCAAAGCCAGGCCATGGGCTTCCTTGATGGTCCAGTGGTTCAGAATCCACCAGCCAATGCAGGGGACATGGGCTCCATCCCTCGTTCAGCAAGATTCCACATGCTTTGGGGCAACTAAGCCACTGGGCCACAAATACTGAGCCCACCAGCAGCTGCTACTGAAACTGGCGGCCCTAGAGCCCATGCTCTGCAACAAGAGAAGCAACTGCAGTGAGAAGCTCTCACACCACTAGAAGTAGCCCCCACTTCCCACAACTAGAGAAAGCTCACACGCAGCAGCAAAGACACAGTGAAGTCAAAAATAAATAAATGAAACTAAAAATAGAGCTACCATGTGATCCTGCAATTCCACTGTGGAGCATTTATTCAGAGAAAAAAATGATCCAAAAGTATACATGCACCCCAATGTTCACTTCAGCACTGTTTGCAATAACCAAGACATGGAAGCAACTTATTAATAAATACTCATCGATGACTAATGGATAAAGAAGATGTGGCACATACATATATACAATGGAATATTAGTCATTAAAAAAATAATGAAATAATGCCATTTGCAGCAACATGGATGGACCTAGAGACTGTCATACTGAGTGAAGTCAGACAGAGAAAGAAAAATATTCTATGACATCCCTTATATGTGAGATCTAAAAAGAAATGATACAAATGAATTTACTTCCAAAACAAAAAGAGACTCACAGACTTAGAGAATGAACTTATGTTTGCTGAGGGGAAAGGATATTTAGGAAGTTTGGACAGGTTATGAACACACTGCTATATTTAAAATGAATAACCAACAAGGACCTACTGTATAGCACATGGAACCCTGCTCAATGTTATGTGGCAGCCTGGATGGTAAGTGCTGGGGTAGAATGCATATGTGTATATGTATGGCTGAGTCCCTTCGCCTGAAATATCACAACGTTGTTTATCAGCTATACCCCAATACAAAATAAAATGTTGAAAAATAAATAAATAAAAGGCAATGTCATGGATAAAATAAATATCTTAGTAAATGAGGTGTTGTTTATTTGCAAAGGTAAGTAATTTGCACAGGTAGTAAATGACTGTACTGAAATTGTTTTTCTTTAATTTTTATTTTGAAATAATTTTAGAGGTACTGAACAGTTTAAAAATGATACAAAGAATTCCTGTATATCATTTGTCTATATTCTCTAAACTATAATTTTTTCCTATTTGTTTTATTAGTCATATATTTACAGATAGCTATATAGTTTTTTTTCTGAATGTTTGAGAGTATATGATAGACATGATGAGACAACTTCTGCCTGGTTTTCCCTCTGTATTGTGGGACACCCACACTTGGACCCAATCATCAGGTTGTGAGTAAGATGATACCACATGGAGGCCTCATATAAGTGTTCTAGCCAGCAGGTCCAGCTAAGGCATCAGGCAACATGACCCATTCAAACACATGTGGGTGAATGAGCCTTCAGATGATTCCAGCTCTGAACCTCAGAGTCTTCCAGCTGCAGCCTCAGACACTGGAACAGAGACAAGCTGCCCCCTCTGTATCTGAACTCTTGGATCACTGGGAGCATAAGAAATGATTGTCTTGTGCCACCAAGTTTGGGGGTAATTTGTTACACAGATGTAACTGAAACATTGATTGTATAATTTGACTCTCTCACCAGAAACTATGGTATGTGTGTTTTGATGTCCCAATGTCCTGTCTTTGGCAAAACATGAGAGTATCATGCTCTTGCATTTCTGCCAATCTGAGGGGTATGAAATAGCGCAACATTGTCATGAAGGCCAAAAAAGATGTTGCTTGCATCTTTAGATCCTCACATTCTAGTACAAGGCCTGACACAAGTGGATTTCAAAAAAAAAAAAAACAAAAAAACACTGAAAGCATAACCAAAATCTAATCATGAAGGAAAAAATTAGACAAGTCCAAACTTAAAGATGTTTTGTAAAGTAGTCAGCACATATGCCTCAAAACATCACAATCATGAAAGGCAAAGACTGAATTAAAGGAAACACGTATTAAAAGAGACTACACAGACCTGACTAGATCCATGGTATGAGCCTAGATAGGATCCTGAAAGAAAAAAACTTTTTTCCTTTGTTGTAGAATATGCTAGTGTGGCAATTGATGAAATTTGAATAGTCTAAGTATTAGATAATAGTAGAGTTTCAATTCAAATTTCCTGATTTTGATAAGTATACTTCTTAATCCCTTGTAAAAAGAATGATCTTATTTTTAGGAAGTGTATAGTGAAGTACTTAGGAAAGGGGCAACATGCCTATCATATACTCTCAAACATTCAGAAAAAAAAATTATATAGCTGTATATAAATATATGACTAATAAAACAAATAGGAAAAAAATTATAGTTTAGAGAATATAGACAAATGATATACAGGAATTCTTTGTATCATTTTTGCAACTGTTCAGTACCTCTAAAATTATTTCAAAATAAAAATTAAAGAAAAACAATTTCAGTACAGTCATTTACTACCTGTGCAAATTACTTACCTTTGCAAATAAACAACACCTCATTTACTAAGATAAGATATTATATTTACTCACATTCATTTATAGAATCTACCAAACTCTATTTTGGCACCTTGCAAATCACCAGCTATAGAAAAGTGAAAAAAAACCTGGTCACTAGTATCTTTGAGTGGAAAAAACAACCAAGAAAACTGAAATATTTAACAAAGAGTGATTAGTCTTAGCTCTCAGTGTGGTTTATATAAACACACATATAAAAGGGGCTCTAAAAATTCCTAATACATCATAAAATAGGTCCATATCCTCTTTGGATGATTACAAGCTTAAAGAAAAGTTTTTTTAGCTTGCTGAAAAAGACATCCTCAAATAGCTCACTTTCTAGCCAGCTCTCAACTTCCTGTCTTTCCGACTGGGACAATGACTTGCCACAGCAGTCTGGCACCTGGTGTAGTCTCTCTGGGTTCAAATTTCCTCTTTTTATAAGGACACCAGTCACATTGGATTAGGGTCCACTGACTTCGGTATTCTTGCCTGGAGAATCCCATGGACAGAAGAGCCTGGTGGATACAGCCCATGGGGTCACAAAGAGTCAGACACAACATGGGGTCGCAAAGAGTCAGAGTCAGACATTTCTGACAAGTCAGGGCTTGAACATATAAATCTGGGGGGAACACAATTCAGCCTATAACAGCGATTATAAAGAGACATTTCATCAGAGCTCCCAAGGACCTATGCAATAGTGTTAGGCATCCTTATATTTAGGTCTTTAAATGCAGTTTGACAACTTTTCTTAAGTGAGGATACAATGTACAAAGTTAACTTGTTCCCTGCTCTTATGACAACTGTTATGTGGTAACTGCCTGTGGTTTGGGGGATTTCACAGACAGCAGCTTGTAAAGAAACATAATAAGGAAAGCTGATTTTTTAAAGTATCTCCCATTATTTGGGCTAACTGAAGGAATTGCAGGAGTACATGTGTGTGTGTGTATGTGTGTGCATGTTCGGTAGTAATGCAATGACAGGCTTCCTAGGGTGGCTCAGCAGTAAAGAGTCGGCCTGTAATGCAGGAGACACAGGTTCAATCTCTGGAACTGGAAGATTTCCATGGAAAAGGAAATGGCGACCCATTCAAGTATTCTTGACTGGGAAATCCCACGGCAGAAAAGCTTGGTGGGTTACAGTCCATGGGGACACAAAGAGTCAGACACAATTTAGCGACTAAACAACAACACACAAAGACAGAACTGGTCAAACTGGTTGGAAGTAGGATCTTTCTCTAGTTCTATGATCTTGTCTAGAGCCAGATACAAGTGTACACAGAGGATCATATGAAATGCTTATACGCTGACAGAAGCCAAATCTAGTCTTTTCAGTGATGTAAGCAAGGGTAGTCAGAAGCAGTCTCATCGCCAAATGCACTGGCAACTTGTGGGAGCCACCAGAAGCTCAGGCAGAGAAAGCCATGCCCCCACAGTTCTCAGTGAAGGAGGGGGACTAGGGGATTTCCTCCTTGAGGAGACTCCAGTAGCAGAAAGAGCAATGACAGGGAGGTCAGGACACCCAGGGTCTGGTCTCAGTCGGACACTAACTAGTAGCCACTAGTAGGTTAAGATCCCTTAACCTCTCTAAGACTCAGGGTGTCCTCCTATAAAAGGTAGGGGTTTCATTCAGTCAGGGATGGCCAACGGGTGGCACATATACCCTCACCTCCCTCGAGCCTTCGGTAGAGACCACTGCTCTATCACATCACTGTTTACGCATTTTTCTACAACATTCTAGGCAGGCATTTCCACTTAGAGTTGGTCCACAAGCTGAAATCTACTTATCTTTCCCCTATTAGATGATCTCTGAAGTCCTTTCTAGCTCCTAAATGGAGGGTTCTAACTTTGCAAGTAACAGAGGACCACCTTTTTGACTTAGCAGTGGCTCTGTCAAAAAAAAGAAAATGGAAATTTGGGGTCATAATTTCATACACTCACTTTCCCCCATCCCAAGATGGAACAGGGTCTCCCCCTGGGAAGTATAGTCTTTCCTTCTATGTCAGAGATTTTTGTATGTGAGTTTCACCCTCTGTCAGCTCACCAAGCATAACAGTGTCCCAGACTATAGATCTTTTCTAGCTAAAATCACCCACAATTTAAAACTATATTGGACATCAAGAAACCTACAAGGAGAGGAATTATCTTAGAGCAGTGAAAACCAAAAGTTAGAAGAGGTGGCATTTAAGGATTCCATTCGCCTCTCAGCACAAATGACCTTATTCACACTTCTCACCCCTGGCAAGAGAGCAATCACACAAACAGGACCCAAATGGGGAATTCAGGTGGTTTGCAAGAGTGTTTTATTGAAAGAAGCAGCAATTTGGTTAATATGGGTCCCATCTCACAACCCTCTTCTCACCCCCCAAAACACACAGGGGCAAGACTCAGGCCAGGGGCACACGTGTGGGTTGGATAGGAGCCCTAACTTGCTTGAGTTATTGCCCTCAGGTCAGGGAATCATGTGGTTATACGTGTGTGTGTGTGTGTGTGTGTGTTGAATAAGAAACCTAACTTGAGTTATTGCCCTCAAGTCAGAGAAGCCTGTGTGGAGGTGGCAGTGAGGGTACGGGTGTGGCAGGTAAGAGCACCGCCCCATCAAAGTGGACTGGCACGTATGGGGTTCCCTCACAAGCCACAGTGATGTATTTCTGCTTCTGGCTAGTCTTGTAGGCACAGTTGGGGTACTTAGAGCTGCCTGTCTCACGGCAGTCTGTGATGCTCATGGTAGATTTGCTCTGGTAGCAGTTGGGATGCCCATTCTTGCAGGTGATGTTTTTCTGGGAGCACACGGCCTTGACATCGTCCAGGGACTCATGCACAAAGGTGTTCACTGGCTTGCATCGTCCATGTGTCATCCTCCGGCGCTTCATCATCTGATTGCAGTAGTTGGGGTTGCTGCTGGAGGAGCTGCCAGAGTCCATGTGCTGCCTCCGGAATTTGGCGGCCGCAGATTCCTTGCCCAGGGAAGGCTGGACCTGAACCAGCAGCAGCACCAGGACCAGCAGTGACAACAGGACCAGGGACTTCAGAGCCATGATGACCGCACTCCCCTGGAGAAACCTGCCAGGGAAAAAGGGCAGAGAAGGAAAAGCATCGCCCTCGAAAGAGAACCCCAGCTCCCACCTGTAGCCTCCCTGGCTTACAGTTAACCAGAAAGATGTTTGTCCTAAGAGTTTTTCTAAGTAAGGAGACACTCACATATACTCTTCCCACAAACATTTGACTCCCACTCCCTACAGAGGGGTCATCCTCCCCTCTGGGTGGTGACCCCAGAAGTGACCTAAAATCCTAGCAGTCTTGTCTTTGAATACAGAAAATCTTTTGATATGAAATATATTTGAAAAATAAACCCAGCATTCACGTGGTAAGTTAGATATTCCTTTTGAATAAATCATTAAATAAATAAGCCAGATTTTGAGTAAGACACATTGTATCCTTGAGATTATTGTTGTTGTTCAATTGCTCAGTCATATCTGACTCTTTGTGACACCACGGACTGCGGGCTTCCCTGAGATAACCACCAGCATTCATCCAGGATCACGGTTGACAGAGCCCTGTTGTCCTACAGCACAAGGGAAACTCAGTTCCTGTCCTGTGTCTGACAACACACCATAAAGGATGCCACTGGGCTCCTAAGAGAGACTTGAGCCTCCCCCAACCTGAAGGCTTCTCTTTCTCCAGCCCCAAGCGCTCTCTGCAGCCTGCGTGCTCCATTCCTGACCCCAGCTCTGCTCCCTGCCCCTGTCTGCCCAGCCCAATTCTCAGGCTAGTCTCACTCACCCTGGTTCTCCCTTCTCAAACCCTCAAGCAGAAGCAGCTCCTGAGACCACTTCTTGGGCTGCTTACCTGGGTCTCTAGTTTGGTCTCTGAGAAAGAAGGCAGTTTCTGCAATCAGTCTATCCCAGGGATGTGGAACTTATACAGATGAAGAGGGGCTTGGCTTCCAAGAACAGCAGGGTGGGTGGAGCATCTTGGTCCATAAGAAAACAAGGTCATGTTAGGAATGGGTGGGGAATTGCCCAGGGCGCCCTCTTTGGGTGCTACTGGGGAGAGTACGCCTTTGCCAATAAGAACTTTTCTTTCTATTAATATAAGCAGCAGAGAAAACCACTATAGCACTGATATTCAAACCCCAATCAAGTCCTTGCTCTGCATTAAATAGAACTTTGAGGTTAGCTAAAGACACAAAACATATGATCATGGGAACAGATGCTTTGGACAAAATTCCGCATCTCCCACCAGCACCTCTGGGGTGGAAGGCTGCATGGAGTGGGGAGAGGTGTCCAGCTGCCCTTAGCTGGAAGAGTTCCCAGATCTGGAGAAGAGTGTATTGTTCAGTCACTCAGTAGTGTCTAACCCTTTGCAGCTCCGTGGACTGCAGCATACCAAGTTTTCCTGTCTTCACCATCTCCTAAAGTTTTGCTCAAACTCATGTCTGTTGAGTCGGCGATGCCATCCAACCATCTCATCCTCTGTTGTCCCTTTCTCCTCCTGCCTTCAATCTTTCCTAGATTCAGGGTCTTTTCCAATGAATCGGCTCTTCACATCAGGTGGCCAACATATTGGAGTTTCAGCTTCAGCATCAGTCCTTCCTATGAACATTCAGGACTGATTTCCTTTAGGATTGACTGGTTTGATCTCCTTGCAGTCCAAGGGACTCTCAAGAGCCTCCTCCAAAATCACAGTTCAAAAGCATCAATTCTTTGACACTCTGCCTTCTTTATGGTCCAACCCTCACATCCATACATGACTACTGGAAAAACCATAGCTTTGACTATATGGACCTTTGTGGGCAAAGTAACATCTCTGCTTTTTAATATGCTGTCTAGGTTTGTCATAGCTTTTTCCCAAGGATCAAGCATCTTTTAATTTCATGGCTGCAGTCACCATCTGCAGTGATTTTAGAGCCCAAGAAAATAAAGTCTGTCACTGTTTCCACTTTTTCCCCATCTATTTGCCATGAAGTGATGGGACTGGATGCCACGATCTTAGTTTGTTGAATATTGAATTTTAAGCCAGCTTTTTCACTCTCCTCTTCCCCCTTCATCAAGAGGCTCTTTAGTTCTTCTTTGCTTTCTGATATTTCTCCTGGCAGTCTTGATTCCACCTGAACATGGAGAAGAAAGAAGCCTCTGTATGACCTCACACAGTTCTGACAACTTCAACACACCTGGACAGTTGAAGTAGAGTATGTGTCCATTCTTATCTGATGAGGAAAGCTCAGCTTCTCTGTACATTAGTGCCAAATCAAATCTCAGAGACAGAGTTTGGGTGAAGTAGAAAAGGATGGCTTTATTGTTTTGCCAGGCAAAGAGGGACATAGCAGGTTTAAGCCCTCAAAACCGAATGTACCAACTAGGGGAAGATAGTGACATGTTTTATAGTAAAAGAGGTCATGATCAGCTCATGGACATTCTTCCGATGGGTTGGTGAGTGAGGTAATTAGGAGTCAACATCATCAACCTTCAGGACCAACTAAGTGCTCTGGGGTCTACATGCTTGTGGACAGCAAATATACCATCATTTGTTAACTTATCTCACCTCGAGGGGGTTTCAGAATCTGGAGAATAGCTTAAAGATATTGCTGTGTGTATCCATTGATGGGAAAAGAGAACCTTGCCCCAAGGCTGCTCTTGACTGTTAGTGTCTCCCTGGTCTCTCATCCCCTCCCTTCTCTAATTAACAACTGCTTGAATCTGCCCATTGGAACTCAGGGAAGGTCATGGAGGTTGAAAGAAGGCTGTTTCCTATAATCAAAGCAGTGGAGGTTGCAAAGGCCTTGTGCCAGCAGCCCCACAGGGCCCTGCACAGTACCAATCTTATTGATTTGGCCAAAATTCCACATCTCTCACCAGTACCTCTGCGGGGAGAGCAAGGAGAGGTGTCCAGTGGCCCCCAGCTGGAAGGGTACACAGATATGGAGAAAAAGAAAAGAGTACTTGAACACAGAAGAGAAAAAGAAAGCCTCTGTGTGAGCTCACCCAGTTCTGGCCACTTCTATGCTCCTGGACTATTGAAGGAGGGTATGTGGCCGATCTTATCTATAGTGACCCCTCCTTACATAAGCCAGAGTGGAGGAGAGGAACTTGAGATAGGACAAAATGCAAAATCCCCTTTAGAGAAGAAATTTGTTGTTGTTCAGTCGCTAAGTTGTGTCCGACTCTGCAACCCCATGGACTGCAGCACACCAGATTCCTCTGGCCTTCACTATCTCCTGGAGTTCTCAAAAATTCATGTCCATTGGGTAAGTGATGCTGTCATCTCATCCTCTGCAGTGCCTTCTCATCCTGCCCTCAATCTTTCCCAGCTTCAGGCTCTTTTTCAATGGGTCAGCTCTTCACATCAGGTGGCCAAAGTGTTGGATTTTCAGCTTGAGCATTAGTCCTTCAAATGAATATTCAGAGTTGATTTCTTTTAGCATTGACTATTTTGATCTCCCTGTAGTCCAAGGGACTCTCAAGAGGCTTCTCCAGCACTACAATTTGAAAGCATCAGTTCTTCAGTGCTCAGCCTTCTTTATGGTCCAACTCTCACTTTCATATATGACTACTGGAAAAACTGTAGCATTGACTACACACACCTTTGTCACCAAAGTGATATCTCTGCTTTTTAACGTGCTGTGTAGGTTTGTCATAGCTTTCCTTCCAAGCAGCAAGCATCTTAATTTCATGGCTGCAGTCACTGTCTGCAGTGATTTTGGAGCCCAAGAAAATAAAGTCTGCCACTGTTTCCATTGTTTCTCCATCTATTTGCCACAAAATGATGGGACCAGATGCCTTGATTATCACTTTTTTAATGCTGAGTTTTAAGCCAACCATTTAACTTTCCTCTTTCACCCGCATCAAGAGGCTCTTTAGTTCCTCTTCACTTCCTGCCGTTAAAATGGTATCAGCTGTACATCTGAGGTTGTTGATATTTCTCCCAGCAATATTGATTCCAGCTCCATCCAGCCCAACATTTTGCATGATGTACTCTGCATGTAAGTTAAATAAGCAGGGTGACAATAAACAGTCTTGACATACTCCTTTCCCAATTTTGAACCAGTCTGTTGTTCCACGTCCAGTTCTAACTGTTGCTGCTGGCGCTGCATACAGGTTTCTCAGGAGGCAAGTAAGGTGGTCTGGTATTCCCATCTCTTTAACAATATTCCCCAGGTTGCTGTGATCCAGAGTCAAGGGCTATAGGGTAGTCAATGAAATAGAAGTAGATGTTTTTTCTGGAATTCCCTTGCTTTCTCTATGATCCAACAGATATTGGCAATCTGATCTCTGGTTCCTCTACATTTTCTAAATCCAGCTATTGTATCTAGAAGTTCTCAGTTCACATACCACTGAAGGTTAGCTTGAAGGATTTTGAGCATTACCTTGTTAGCATGTGAAATGAGTGCAATTATACAGTAGTTTGAACATTCTTTAACATTGCCTTTCTTTGGGATTGGAATGAAAAGTGACGTTTTCCAGTCCTGTGCCCACTGCTGACTTTTCCATATTTGCTGGCATATTGAGTGCAGCACTTTAACAGTATCATCTTTTAGGATTTGAAATGGCTCAGCTGGAATTCCATCACTTCCACAAGCTTTGTTCATTGTAATGCTTCCTAAGGTCCACTTAACGTCACACTCCAGGATGTCTGACTCTAGGTGAGTGACCACATCATCTGACTATCCAAGTCAATAAGACCATTTTTGTTTGTTCTTTTGTGTATTCCTGCCACCTCTTAATTTCTTCTGCTTCTGTTAGATCCTTACTGTTTCTATCCCCTATCATGCCTATCCATGCATGAAATGTTCCCTTGATATCTCCAGTTTTCTTAAAGAGATCTCTAATCTTTCCAATTCTATTGTTTTCCTCTATTTCTTTGCACTGTTCATTTAAGGCCTTTTTATCTCTCCTTGCTATTCCCTGGTACTCTGCATTCAGTTGTTTTATCTTTCCTTTTCTCCCTTGCCTTTCACTTTTTTCTTTCCTCAGTCATTTGCAAAGCCTGCTCAACCACTTTGCCTCTTGCCTTTCTTTTTCTTTGGGATGGTATTGGTCACCACCTCTTGTACAATGCTACAAACCTCCATCCGTAGCTCTTCAGGCAGTCTGTCTACTAGATCTAATCCTTTGAATCTATTTGTCACCTTCACTGTATAATCATAAGGGATTTGACTTAGGGATTTCCTGGTAGCCCAGCTGGTAAAGAATCCCCCAAAATGCAGGAGACCCTGGTTTGATTCTTGGTTTGGGAAGATCCACTGGAGAAGGGAATAGGCTACCCATTCCCATATTCTTGGGCTTCCCTGCTGGTTCAGCTGGTAAAGAATCTACCTGCCAGTGCCGGACACACAGGAGACCTGGGCTCAATCCCTGGGTTGGGAAGATCCTCTGGAGAAGGGAATAGCAACCCACTCCAGTATTCTGGCCTGGAGAATTCCATGGACTGTGTAGTCCATGGGGTCACAAAGAGTGGGAAATGACTGAGGAACTTTCACTTCACATAGCTGAATGACCTAGTAGTTTTCCCTACTTTCTTCAACTTAAGCATGAATTTTGCAATATGGACCTCATGTTCCGAGAAGAAATAGAGAACTTCATATTTCTTAGCAGTAGAATTTCCTCTCAGAAAGATTCCTGTGTTTGCTGGAACACAATTTTATTTTAATTTATAATACCTTTAACGTATAGGCAGGTTACACTATTGTGTCATTTTCAGGTGTACAGCAAAGTGATTCAGCCATATATGTATATACGTGTAACAGAGGACAATTGTAATTCTTCTGGAGTGAGAATTATCAAAATATCTCTCCATGCTCTAGGTTTACACGGTCTCAGTCCAAATTCTGTTTAGCATGTTTCTGTTTTAGCACTGAGCAAGTTTCCTCACCTCTAAAATGGGGATGATAATAACATGTTCCTCTTAGGTTTGTTATTAAGACAAAATAGGGTAAGATGCAAAGGACTTAAGGTAGTACTTAGTAAGTGAGTGATTGTTCACATGCGGTGGGGTTAAGATCTCCCGCAGAAAGCCCATTTAAATAATACTGGCTAGACTTCCTTGGTGATTTAGTGGTTAAAGCCCACCTGCCAGTGGACAGAACATGGTCTGGGAACATCCCCCATGTGGTGGAGCAACTGAGCCATGGACCACAACTATAGATGCCTATGTGCCCAGAGCCTGTGCTCTGCAACAAGAGAAACCACTGCTATGAGAAGCCCATGCACTACAACGAAGCATAGCCCCTGCTCGCCAAAACTACAGAAGGCCCATGCAGGGTAATGAAGACCTGGTGCAGCCAAAAATAAAATAAATTAAATAATATAAGAATGAATTAAATAATACTGGGTAATCTTGGAATTGCTTTCTACAGGGGATAGAGTCAAGTAACTCCTGCTAAAAACCAGAGCTGAAAATAGCAGAGAGTTTCAAAGCCTTTGGGAGGGAACAAGAGGGGGAAGAGAGAGGAGAGGAAACCTGATTGGAATAACAGAATTCTTTAAGTGGAAATTTTAAATTGCTTTGCCACATGAAATCTGAAAAAAATTGTGTAAAGTCAGCATTATTTTGTAATGTGTATAAATTTGGAAGGGGAAGTGGGGCCAAGAAAGACATGGTGAGGCATGAGATTTTAGTTTCCTGTTTCCATAGGTCACCCACCACCCAGGTTTTGCTTGTCTCTTAGTCTTAAGATCTTATTCATATCATCTTGAGAGGGGTTGGAAGGAAAACTTTTCCTCTACCTTTAGTTCATGGAAGAGGAAAGGCTTCCCTGGTGGCTCAGCTGGTAAAGAATCTGCCTGCAATGCTGGAGATGTGTGTTGGATCCCTGAGTTGGAAGAGCTCCTGGAGAAGGGAAAGGCTTCCCACTCCAGTATTCTGGCCTGGAGAATTCCATGGACTGCATGGTCCATGCAGTAGTGAAGAGTTGGACACAACTGGGTGACTCTCACCCACTTAGTTCATGAGGCCTCTGAATTAACTGACCAAAGACAGATTAAGAGAACAATTGTCAAAGTTTATTCTAAGCATGTGGAGGAGCACAAAAGAATTAGTTCCCCAAACAGCATGGGTAAAGGTTTATACATCAACTTAATGGGAGGGAGAGGGACTCTACAGGAAATAAATGAGCTTTTAGGGGAATAAATGGGATGTAAAAGAATTTGTGATAATGTCTGTCTATGCAAGTATGAGTGGTCTGATTTCTTCTGGGCTATAAAACTCCCCTAAGGGGATTTACAGCAGTTTTACTCTCAGAAGACTCTACCTATTCAGATAAGAGATTCTCCCGAAAAAAGTTTCTTTCTGCATCTGCTAAGTCTCAAATATCTTTTTTTAAAATAATTTTTTAAACAATAACAAAATTTATAATTTTTTTAGAAGAAGTACATTAAAAAATTTATTTGACCAAAGTTAAAATGAAAAAAAAAAACTTTATCAAGGCAAATAAGCTATTGCTTTGCATTTTGTAGGTAGGAGAAACCTATTGTTTTTTTTTTTTTAATTCAGATTTATTTTAATCGGAGGCTAATTACTTTACAATATTGTATCGGTTTTGTATTCATCAACATGAATCCGCCATGGGTGTACACGTGTTCCCCATCCTGAAGCCCTCTCCTATCTCCCTCCCCATACCATCCCTCTGGGTCATCCCAGTGCACCAGCCCCAAGCATCCTGTATCCTGCATCAAACCTGGACTGGTGATTCGTTTCTTATATGATATTATACAAATATCTTATTTAAAATAATCTTCCTATCAACTCTGCAGATCTGAGGGGATACCCACAGTAATCACTTTAGAATTTGTCATTTATTCAGCTGTGGTAATATAGAAATAAGTTACAGGACCTGCCCTAGAGGTGCCCAGGATGGTTTGTATTCACCAGGTGAGTCCCACCTAGGTGTTGGGCATGGCTACACAAAACTAGTCATTCTTGTGGCATCTTTCCAGTGCAAGAAGAATTTCAGGGCATTGGTCCAACAAGAAGATTTCAGAATCACCGTTCAAATATGAACAAGTTTTCAGTAACCCAAATAAGCTTCTTCAATAGCCTACAAGGCATCCTAATCTCTAAGAAGTCATTTTACCTGTTTGTGCATGTCAATCTGTCCAATCCCTTGGTTTGGGGGTGGGGATTGTTTGTTTTTGTTTTGTTCTTTGACTATGCTAAGTAACTTGTGGGATCCCAATTTCTTGACCAGGGATCGAACCTGGGCCCCTGCATTGACAGCACCAAGGTAATGCAGGAGAGAAAGAAATATTTTCCTCTACCAATTAAGTTTCAGTGACTGGGGACCTGTCAATCAAACAAAACATAGATTAACAAGAAAAAAAAGCAAATTTAATTGTGTACATATGTACACAGATAGCAGTGAAGCATCTTGCAAACTATGACTTTGAGTGATTATAATGTATCAATGTAGGTTCACCAGCTGTAACAAATGTACCCTTCTGGTAGGGGATGTTGATAGTGGGGGATGCTAGGCATGTGGCAGGGATGGGAGTGGGGATACACGGTTGCTCTTAGTACTTTCTGCTCAATTTTGCTGTGAATCTAAAACTGCTATAAAATATGAAGTCTATTTAAAAGGGAGATGCTGATTTCTTCAAAAGTTTCAAAGACCTAAAAAAAAAGAGAAAGACTGTGGAAATGTAACAGATTAAAGGTGGCTGGACTTCTCTGGTGGTACACTGGATAAGAATTCCCCTGGCAATGCAGGGGACGTGGGTTTGATTGCTGCTCCAGGGAAGATTCCACACGTGGCAGAGCAGCTTAGCTGGCATGCTGCAATTACTGAAGCCGATGGGCCTAGAGCCTGTGCTCCACAACAAGAGAAGCCCAGATAAGAAGCCCAGCAGCGAAACAAAGCATGGCCCCCAAAGAGTAGTCCCCATTTGTAGCAACTGGATAAAGCCTGCGCACAGCAACAAAGACCAGAGCGACGAAAATAACTAATCAATTAATTAATTAAAAAAATAACAGTGGCTAAAGAGACTTTAAAAAACAGAGACATTACTTTGCCATCAAAGGTCCGTCTAGTCAAAGCTATAGTTTTTCCAGTAGTCATGTATGGATGTGAGAGATGGACTATAAAGAAAGCTAAGCACCGAAGAATTGATGCTTTTCACTGTGGTGTTGGAGAAGATTCTTGAGAGTCTCTTGGACTACAAGGAGATCAAACCGGTCAATCCTAAAATAAATCAGTCCTGAATATTCATTAGAAGGACTGATGCTGAAACTAAAGCTCCAATACTTTGACCACCTGATGCAAAGAACTGACTCATTAGAAAAGACCTTAAATCTGGGAAAGATTGAAGGCAGGAAGAGAAGGGGACGACAAAGGATGAGATGGTTGGATGGCATCACTGACTTGATGGACATGAGTCTGAGCAAGCTCCGAGAGTTGGTGATGGACAGGACAGGGAAGCCTGACATGAGGCAGTCCATGGAGTCACAAAGAGTCTGGCACAACTGAGCGACTGAACCGAATTGACGTGAAAGAGACACACAACTAAATGTGCCACTTCACACCAGGCTGGAACCAGTGCTAGAGGGAAAAAGATGCCAAAGATATTATTGGGTCAATTGACAAATTTGTATACAAAAACAGATTTGATAAAAGTACTGCATGAAAGTTAAATTACTGTGCCAGCCAAAGCTGTCTACTTACCGTTTTCTGAATTTTCCTTTTGAATCTTTTGCCATTCCTGCTGCCAAGGGTGCACTTGCCCATCCATTCACGTCCTATTCACCTCCAAGCTTCAACTAACTACCCCCTGACCCTCAATAGACTCTCCTGGCTATTTCAGCAGGAGGCATCTAATCTTCCTCTGAACTCAGAACCTCTTTCTGCACTGCTTACATGATGCTTCTGTGGCCTTGCATTTTCAGTTGTGTCCTTATATAAATTTAGTTTTGAACTAAATGGGAAGCAAACTAACATAGGGATATGGTGTTGTACTTCCTTTTACCTCATTGACCTCCTTTATGATAGGTGTGCACTATAATTAACTTATTTGACAATTATTTACCAGGCATCTACTACACACTAGTCCTTATTAACACATGGAGATGAGACACAGTGCTGCTGCTGCTGCTGCTAAGTCGCTTCAGTCGTGTCCGACTCTGTGCGACCCCATAGACAGCAGCCCACCAGGCTCCCCCGTCCTGCCTTCAAAGTACTTACAATTCTACAGGGGAAACAGAACTACACAAAAAGTTTTCATTGATCAAGGAACATAAGAAAATGAAAAGAAATTGTTCCAAGGGAGGCACCACAGAGTAGGTGATCCTTAAACTGAGACTTGGAATGTGTGTAGGTGTTCACACGTGGACAGGTCTCTCTGGTACACAGCTAAGACAGCGTGGATGAGACAGGGAAGGAATCTGTATAGCCTGCAGGTCCATGGCTCCAGACTTTTGCATGAGGACACCGGTCTCAGGCTGCTCCATGGAGACAGCTGAAATGTACACAAAAGAGAGGAGCAGGTGGGTGACCTCAGAAGACTGAAGCCTTTGCTGGAGAAGCTGCAGTGGGGGTAGGGGCAGGTGCAGGGTTTGCACCAGGCAGAGAAATGAGAAGGAAGCCTTGATATTAATCAGGAACATATAAAGGTCTGTGAGATCGGTAGGATTCAATGAACCTATCCTGAGAACAAGTCACCAGGCACTTGGGCAGGCTGTACCCAGTGGCCATGCACCTTGAGAAGAAGGGCTGGCTGCTGTCTGCATGAATAGGTTGATTAGACCATGATAAATGAGGCCAATAAAGGAGGAAATTAGACCACTGAGAGAAAAAGGGGAAATCAAATGGAAGTTCTTTATTCTATCGGTGATCTTTAATTGACATTAATGTATGGGAAAATTGGTTAGAGATTGGTCTACCTCTTCCTCTGTTTTGGCAAAAAGGAAAACTACATAGAAAGCTAATGAAATGAGTTTCAACATCTATCCTTAGTAATCCTGTAGATCAGTTCACATCCCTTCTCTGCTGCTCAATAGTAATGATGCTGAATCTCTGTGTTTGCATTCTGATTTTTCTCTCTCTCTTTTTGGCCATATAACTTGCAAGATCTTAGTTCCCTCACCAGAGATGGAAACTGTGCCTTCTGCAGTGAGAGCACGGGAGTCCTAAACACTAGACTGCCAGGGAATTGCCTCTATTCTCACTACTTATAAGAAATTAACATCTGAACAGAATTCGTCATTGCTTAACAGTTTGTCTGGTGGCTGCTGCTGGTGTTTCAGTGAATACTCCTAATGACAGCTGCTGATGTTAGAAATGTTAGTTTAGCATGGTCCTCCAGGGAAAGTATCACTCAACTGCTCTATCTAGTAATGAGGCTCATTACATCACTCTTTCCTCTGCCGAAGGACCTCAGAAGCTCATAGATACACTCCCAACTTTGAGGGTCCCAGTGGAAAGGCAGCTGCTCCCCCAAGATTGTGCTGCTGTGAACTTGCTTGAGTCAGATCTTACATAGCTTCTCATTGTGAGCTGATCCCTATTTCATTCCAATGATAGTTTGCAGTCAGTACTGTCTCTTTCTTTAAGAAATCGGAGTTTCTCTTCACCATTTTCCTGAGGCCATGCCAACCTTGTGACACATCAATAACATAATTAGGAAGTGTTATAAATTGTCAAATGTTCAACAGATAACTAAAAGGTGTTCAATAAGATTGGACTTTTTTATGTTTGTCATGCAATTTGGAACTTCTAAGGTAAACAATGAGTACAAATACATTGTATGAATTCCAAACTAGCAGAGACTAACTGGTTGTGGATCTGTTGGGATAGGCTAAGTTGTAACATACAACTCAAAAAGTTAAGTAATATAAATTTAATTTTTCATTGCTGCTACATGCTATCCCTGATCCAGCCAAGGGGTTATGCCCTATGTAGTCACTGGGGAAAACAGGTTGAAAAACATGCATATTGTAGCAAGATGAATGGATTTCATAAACCTGATATTAGTTTAAGTTATAAAAGATATGCTCAGTGTGATTCTATTTAGATAAAAAAAAATTCAAGTACAGGCAAAATTAAACTGTATTTTTAAAGATACATACATAGGAAATAAAAGTAGTAGAAGAAGAAAGGAAATTGCTATTTCAAACACAAATACAATGCTTTCTTCTAGAGGACAAGATAGGACTGTGGTCAAAAAAAAGCACATGATCAGGGGCTTTGGAAGTGCTGGCAGTGTTGTTTCTGACCTTGGCTGAAGTTATGAGTATTTGCCACATAGATATTCTTTAAACTTTCTGAACATGAGTGCTTTGGGCACTACTCCAAATTTATAAAATGCTTAAAAAAGAAATATATTATTAGATGAATAGATGGGAAAATTGAGGGTTCACTCGATTATTTGCTGGTGTAATTTCAGAGCATCCTTATTTCAGAAAGCTGAAAAGAAAGTCAGAGGTAAAGAATGGCATTGACGAAAACACCTGACAAGGAAGAGAAAGCACTCTAAGTGCACTAGCTTGATGAGCTTAGGCTGGGGAGAGGTGTACATACCCTGAAGAAAGAGTGCAGACAGGAAAAGACGCTGAAAGAAACAGCACAGAGATAGAGAATTGCCCCAAGAACTGGCAGAGATGGCATCCTGCTTCGTTCCGGTATGTCAGAATGCGTAAAAGAGAAGCGGGTGGGGAGGAATGTGTACCAGATAAGGAAAGGGATGCAAATGCGAAACAGAGAAGTTGACCTGGAATATGAGCAGAACAGTAATGTTCTTTTCATCTATGGAAACTGGTTGTACAAGTGGAACTTGAGACACTTTCCTCCCCTTTCCTCAAATATCTGTTTTGAAATAGGTTTCTAAAAACACTTGCAACACCTCTGTTGTCATCTAGGTCATGAGTAAGTTATCTGTGTAGTCTGAGTTTATAACTCATTACTGAAAGTGAAAGTTAGTCACACAGCTGTATGCAACTCTTTGCGACCCCATGGCCTGTAGCCTGCCAGGTCCCCCTGTCCATGGAATTCTCCAGGCAAGAATACTGGAGTGGATTGCCATTTCCTTCTCCAGGGGATCTTCCCAACCCAGGGATCAAACCCGGGTCTCCTGCATTGGAGACAGATTCTTTACTGAGTCACTAGAGAAGCCCATGACCCATTACTGAGGGGCGTTCATTTCCAATACATTAAATCACAGCTACAGGTTTTACTGTCATCACACATATTCAAAAACAGTATTAATCTCTAGGGATTCTTCTTATGTAATTTGACATACATCACAGCTGTGGTTTTGTAACTGAAAGTGGGGTCCACCAGCTTGCTGCTCAAAAGCCAATAGAGACAAAGTTGGTGGAAAGCAAAGTTTGTTTTATTTTGGATGCCAGCAATGGGGCAAGGGATGGGGGTAGGAGAGGATCTCTCCAAAGGCCAGCTCCCACATCACTGACAATCAGTGGGCAGGACCTTTTATAGGAAGGGGGCTAAGATGTAGAAACAGCACTGTTAGCTCTGACAGTCATCTTGAAATTGGTCATTGGTGGTCTGACTGGCATCATCTTGATTGTTTTCTAAGTACAGTTAATCTTCCGTTCTAAGGTGAGTTTGTTCCCTTTCCCTTGAGGCAAATTTTCATAACTTCTGCAGCTTATTTCATGGCTACAATCTGGTCACTGTGTAGTTAACTTCTTCCACTTGGTGGGAGTTTCAGTCTCTAAAAGACAGCTCACAAGACATGGCTCAGAATATTGTCTATAGCCCTTGAGAAGGAGCTAAAAGTCCTTGACTGTGTTTAATGACTAAACTTTATCAGTCTTATTGGACTATTGTTCTTTGCTTCTGCATTTTCTCATTTCTGTGATTTAGCTTATTCTTTGGCTAAATTTTTTCCAGACAAAAGGAAGGCTGAGGACATACATTCCTGGTCCATTTCAGCTTCTTTATATACATAACATGTGATATTTATCTCCACAAATTGCTCTGAAGAATTTGACAAGAGCTAATAGAGTGGATAGACTAAATATATTGGTTGCAGCTTCATGACAGTTTTTCTGTTTTCAGGGAAAATTATTCACCTCTCTAGATCTCAGTTTCATCTGTGTAAAATAGACAGGCTGGATAACTGGCAAAGCAATCAGTTCAGTCACTCAGTCATGTCCGACTCTTTGCAACCCCCAGACAGCTGTACGTCAGGCCTCCCTGTCCATCACCAACTCCTGGAGTTTACTCAAACTGATATCCATTGAGTTGGTGATGCCATTCAACCATCTCATCCTCTGTCATCCCCTTCAACTCCCGCCTTCAATCTTTCCCAGCATCAGGGTCTTTTCCAATGAGTCAGTTCTTCACATCAGGTGGCCA
>NW_011494689.1:251992-260100 GCF_000754665.1 Bison bison bison | reverse complement strand
GGCCAAAGTATTGGAGTTTCAGTTTCAGCATCAGTCCTTCCAATGAATATTCAGGACTGATTTCCTTTAGGATAGACTGGTTGGACCTCCTTGCTGTCCAAGGGACTCTCAATAGTCTTCTCCAACACCACAGTTCAAAAGCATCAATTCTTCACCATCAGCTTTCTTTATAGTCCAACTCTCACATCCATACATGACTACTGGAAAAACCATAGCTTTAACTAGACAGACCCTTGTTGGCAAAGTAATGTCTCTGCTTTTTAATATGCTGTCTAGGTTGGTCATAGCTTTTCTTCCAAGGAGCTGCTGCTGCTCCTGCTAAGTCGCTTCAGTCGTGTCCAACTCTGTGCGACCCCATAGACGGCAGCCCACCAGGCTCCCCCGTCCCTGGGATTCTCCAGGCAAGAACACTGGAGTGGGTTGCCATTTCCTTCTCCAACACATGAAAGTGAAAAGTGAAAGTGAAGTCGCTCAGTCGTGTCCGACTCTTAGCCACCCCATGAACTACAGCCTACCAGGCTCCTCCGTCCTTGGGATTTTCCAGGCAAGAGTACTGGAGTGGGGTGCCGTTGCCTTCTCCATTCCAAGGAGCAATTGTCTTTTAATTTCATGGCTGCAGTCACCATCTGCAGTGATTTTGGAGCCCAAAAAAGTAAAGTCTGACACTGTTTCCACTGTTTCCCCATCTGTTTGCCATGAAGTGATGGGACCAGATGCCATGATCTTAGTTTTCTGAATGTTGAACTTTATGCCAACTTTTCACTCTCCTCTTTCACTTTCATCAAGAGGCTCTTTAGTTCTTCTTCACCTTCTGCCATAAGGGTGGTTTCATCTGCATATCTGAGGTTATTGATATTTCTCCCAGCAATCTTGATTCCACCTTGTGCTTCATCCAACCTGACATTTCTCATGATGTACTCTGCATATAAGTTAAATAAGCAGAGTGACAATATACATCCTTGACGTACTCCTTTCTCGATTTAGACCCAGTCTGTTGTTTCATGTCCAGTTCTAACTCTTGCTTCTTGACCTGCATACATATTTCTCAGGAGGCAGGTCAGGTAGTTTGGTATTCCCATCTCTTTAAAAATTTTCCACAGTTTGTTGTGATCCACACAATCAAAGGCTTTGGCATAGTCAATAAAGCAGAAGTAGATGTTTTTCTGGAACTGTCTCGCTTTTTCCATGATCCAATGGATGTTGGCAATTTGGTCTCCAGTTCCTCTGCCTTTTCTAAATCATAAAGGATAGTTGAAATGTATACCTGTGTGCATGTGTGTGTGTTTATATACTAATATGTATATTAAATGTATATATGTGGATGGATTTGGGGTGTGGATTCGGTTCAACTTTTTAATGATTCCTGAAAAACTGATTGACATTCTTCTGGATGAGTGTAGACTTACACAGAGAAGTTCTAATGTACTGTTTAAAAGATCATTTTGTAACTTCTGTAGTTTGTTTCCTAACCTGTAAACTGGGGATAATTAAAGTACCTTACTGAATGTGTTCCCTCAAAGTTCTTGTATTAAAACCTAACTCTCAACATGATGACATTAGGAGGTGGGTGGGGCCTTAGGGAGGTGATTAGGTCAAGACAGCGGAGACCTCATGGTGGGATTAGAGATTCCAGAGAGCTCCCTTGCCTCCTTCTTCCAGGTGAGGTAATAACAAGAAACAGTGGTTCATAGCTATGGAACTGTAAGTCCCTGTTTGCCTACAACTATCTCTATTTATGCCTGCTCCCTGGAAAAATTAATAATAGTGCTCTTTTTCTTTCAATTCTTGAAAATGTCCCAGTTCGGACAGTAAATTATATGTTCACCCTAGTTAGAGCCCATAGTAAGCCCTTAATTGATGTTGTGGTAGTATCATTATTACCAGTATTGACACTGTTTCTTTAACAGTCACAAGTTCAGTTTTGATTTTAAGTTAATAGGAGTGACAGTGACTGTTTTTCATTGGAAGGGAGAGATGAACTGACGGGCCTTTAAATTCTGTCTTTATGTAGAATCAGAGAGCAGCATAAATAGAGGGGACATGTCAGGAAACACAGGGAAGATAGATCCAGGCTTGGGGCACCTGTGAAGGTCATGAGTCATTGTAGACACACTGAGATTAATATCAGAGGAATGTGCAGCAGACACTGACAAGTGGAAAGCAATGCCTCTGAGAGAGAATCAGGACCCTGTGTATAGACCAAGCATAACTCTAGAGGGGTGATGGTGGGAGCCATGTCAATGCCTGAGTCTGAAGTGGGGGAAAGGGGGATGGGATGGAAAAGAAAAAAAAAAAAAACAAAGGAAGTGGATGAAGCCTGGAGGAAGAGATGTCTAAACTATGCACCCGGAAGAAAGAGAAGCCAGAAAGGAGGGAGCGGACTCAAAGCAGTAGCATACCTGCATCCCCTGTCCTGTCCTGTCTCCTGAACTGCCTCTCCAGAGTCTTTAGTCCCTGTTTAGCTTCTGGGGGATACTGCCTGACAGCAGTTTCAAATCAGACCCTTAGCATCTCAAAGCTGAAAGCTGGTCAGCCAGCTTAGATGACTGGAGTGACAGCCCTTATTCACCAGAACAGTAAAATCATTAAGTTCTCAAGGGACAGTGGAATATTTATTTAACATTTCTGAGATGCTGCTATCGGAAAAGGCAATGGCACCCCACTCCAGTACTCTTGTGTGGAAAATCTCATGGACGGAGGAGCCTGGTGGGCTGCAGTCCATGGAGTCCCTAAGAGTCGGACATGACGGAGCGACTTCACTTTCACTTTTCACTTTCATGCATTGGAGAAGGAAATGGCAACCCACTCCAGTGTTCTTGCCTGGAGAATCCCAGGGACGGGGGAGCCTGGTGGGCTGCCATCTATGGGGTCCCACAGAGTCAGACATGACTGAAGCGACTTAGCAGCAGCAGCAGATGCTCAAGTTCCAGAGAATCTCCTCTTCCAGAGAAAAGCATTTAAAATGAGATTCAGAGTGGAGAGTGGTAGGATGGATAGGCATTCAGAAAGTTTGCTCTGAACTTTCATTGACTTTCCAGCTCTTTAGGGTATGCTCCTCATTATCCATCCATTTTACCCAATGGTTAAACTTAAGAAAGAAAAGAGAGCACTCTTGCCCTCTTGGCCTGCTTATCTGTCTGTTATCCTCTGCCTCTAAACAACTTCATATTCCTGATTAAAGGCCCACTTAACTCTTCATCTGTGACTTCATGGAATACAACATAATGAAAAGAAACTACAGACTCTGGGAGTACACAGATAGAAATTTGAGCCCAGTGCCACAGTATAACCTAAGACCAGTAACATCATCTTGGTTATCTCTTGCTGCATATCACACTACCAAACAACAACACTTTCATTCTCTCTTCTGATTTTATGGTTTCATTGTGACCCTTCCATCTTAAGCAGAGTATGGTAGGGGTAGGGGAAAATTTGCAAACATATTCTAAACATTTTTAGTAGTCTTATTTATTATAGTGGTAAATATAGTGATAGGGGCAAATAATTCTCAAACTCCTTTAGGTATATTACAAGAGTGAGAAAATGAGTTCAGTTCAGTTGCTCAGTCCTGTCCAACACTTTGTGACCCCATGGATTGCAGCACGCCAGGATTCCTTGTCCATCCCAAGTCCCCAAGTTTGAGCTTGCTCAAACTCATGTCCATCGAGTCAGTGATGCCATGCAACCATCTCATCCTCTGCAGTCCCCTTCTCCTCCTGCCCTCAATCTTTCCCAGAATCAGGGTCTTTTCCAATGAGTTATGTAGGCGCATGAGGTGGCCAAAGTACTGGAGTTTCAGTTTCAGCATCAGTCCTCCCAATGAATAGTCAAGCCTGATTTCCTTTAGGATGGACTGGTTGGATCTCCTTGCAGTCCAAGGGACTCTCAAGATTCTTCTCCAAAACCACAGTGCAAAAGCATCAATTCTTTAGCGCTCAACTTTCTTTATTCAATGAATACAAGTGTTAATGTTGTGTATTGGAAGAAGGGACATATGATAACCTAATGGGAAGGTAATGCAGGAGAGAAAGAAATTTTTTTGTCTATCTATTATGGTTCAGTGACTGGAGACCTGCAAATCAAAAAAATAAATAAAATTAACAAGAAAACAAAGCAAATTTAAATTGCATACATATGCACACCACCAAGAGTGAACTCTAATGTAACTATAGGCTTTGGGTAATTATGATGTGTCCAAGTAAATTCATCAGTTGTAACAAATGTACCCCTCTGGTGGAAGATGTTGATAGCGGGGGCTGCTGGACCCGTGGCAGGGGTGGCAGTGGGGGTAGTGTCTGGGTATTCTCAGTGTTTTTTGCTCAATTTTGCTGTGAACCTAAAACTGCTCCAAAATATGAGGTGTATTTAAAGGGAAATATTTTAAAAGGGGATGATGACTTTCTCAAAAATTTTGAAGACCTAAAAGACAAAGAAAGAGTATGGAAATGTAACAGAGTAAAATTGGCTAAGGAGACATACAACTAAATGTGACACTTCACATCAGGCTAGAATCTGCACTAGAGGGAAATATGCTATCAAGGATATTATTGGGCTAATTGACAAATTTGTATACAAAATAGATTGATAAAAGTATTGCATCAAGCTTAAATATACTGCTTCCAGCCAAAATTGTCTACCATTTTCTGAATTTCCTTTTGAATCATTTGCCGTTCCTGCTGCCTAGGGTGCACTTGCCCATCCATTCACATCCTGTTCACCTCCAAACTCCAAATACCAACCCCCTGACCCTCCATAGTCTTGCCTGGCTGTTTCAGCCCTGAGGGATCGTCTTCCTCGGAACTCACAGAACCTCGTTCTGTGCTGCTTATGTTCTGCTTTTGTGGCCTTGCATGTTCAGTTGTCTCCTTATATAAATTTAGTTTCCAACTAAACAGGAAGCAAACTAACATAAAGATATGGAGTTATACTTCCTTTTACCTCATTGACTTCCCTTATGATAGATGTGCACTATAATTAACTTCTTTGACAATTATTTACCAGGTATCTATTACACACTAGTCTTTATTAACATACAGAGATGAGACACAGTACCTGCCCTCAAGGCACTTACAGTTAATAGGGAGAGCCAGACTATTACAAAAAGTTTTCAATGTGCAAGGAAGGCTCCATGGAGTAGCTGACACTTAAGCTGAAATTTGGAATGTGTGTCCATGTTCACAGATGGACAGGTCTCCCTCTGATACACAGCTGAGAGAGGGTGGATGGCACAGGAAAGGAATCTGTATAGCCTCTAGGTCCATGACTCCAGACTTTTGCATGAGTGACACAAGCCTCAGGCTGCACCACGGAGACAGCTGAAATGCACATAAAAGACAAGAGAAGATGGGTGACCTCAGGAGACTGAAGCCTTTGCTGGAGAAACTACAGTGGGGGCAGGGACAGGTTCAGGGTTTGCATCACTCAGGCAGAGAAATGAGAAGGAAGACTTGATATTAATCAGGAACATGTAGAGTTTTGTAAGATTGGTAAGGTTCAATGAATACATCCTGAGAACAAGTCGTCAGGCACCTGGGCAGGCTGTACTCACTGGCTGTGCACCCAGAGAGGAGGGGCTGACTGCTCTCTGCACAGATAAGTTGATTCAGTTCAGTTCAGTTCCGTCGCTCAGGTGTGTCCGACTCTTTGTGACCCCATGAACCCCAGCACACAGGCTTCCCTATCCACCACCAACTCCCAGAGTCCACCCAAACCCATGTCCATCGAATTGATGATGCCATCCAACCATCTCATCCTCTGTTGTCCCTTCTCCTCCTGCCCTCAATCTTTCCCAGCATCAGGGTCTTTTCCAATGAGTCAGCTTTTCGCATCAGGTGGCCAAAATATTGGAGTTTCAGCTTCAACATCAGTCCTCCCAAAGAACACCCAGGACTGATCTCCTTTAGGATTGACTGGTTGGATCTCCTTGCAGTCCAAGGGACTCTCCAACACCACAGTTCAAAAGCATCAATTCTTCAGTGCTCAGCTTTCTTCACAGTCCAACTCTCACATCCATACCTGACCACTGGAAAAACCAAGGCCTTGACTAGATGGACCTTTGTTGACAAAGAAATGTCTCTGCTTTTGAATATGCTGTCTAGGTTGGTCATAACTTTCCTTCCAAGGAGTAAGCGTCTTTTAATTTCATGGCTGCAATCACCATCTGCGGTGATTTTGGAGCCCAGAAAAATAAAGTCTGACACTGTTTCCACTGTTTCCCAATCTATTTCCCATGAAGTGAAGGGACCAGATGTTTCCACTGTTTCCCATGGAGTGAAGGGACCGGATGCCATGATCTTAGTTTTCTGAACGTTGAGCTTTAAACCAACTTTTTCACTTTCCTCTTTCACTTTCATCAAGAGGCTCTTTAGTTCTTCTTCACTTTCTGCCATAAGGGTGGTATCATCTGCATACCTGAGGTTATTGATATTTCTCCTGGCAATCTTGATTCCAGCTTGTGCTTCTTCCAGCCCAGCGTTTCTCATGACGTACTGTGCATATAAGTTAAATAAGCAGGGTGACAATATACAGCTTTGATGTGCTCCTTTTCCTATTTGGAACCTAGGTTGATTAGACCACAATAAATAAGGCCAATAAAGAAGGAAATTAGACTACTGAGAGAGAAAGGGGAAATCAAATGGAACTTCTTTATTCTATCGGTGATCTTTCATTGCCATTAATGTATGGAATAATTGGTTAGAGATAGGTCTACCTCTTCCTCTGTTTTGGCAAAAAGGAAAACTACATAGAAAACTAATGAAATGACTTTCAACATCTATCCTTAGTAATCCAGTAGGTCAGTTCACAGCCCTTCTCTGCTGCTCGATAATAATGATGCTAAATCTCTGTGCTTACATTCTCCCTTGTCTCTCTCTTTTTTTGGCCATATAACTTGCAAGATTTTAGTTTCCTCACCATTGGTGGAACCTGTGCATTCTGCTGTGAGACCACAGAGTCCTGAACACTGGACTGCCAGGAAATTTCCTCTATTCTTACTATTTATAAGAAATTAACATCTGAACAGAATTCGTCATTGCTTAACACAGTTTGTTGTGTGGCTGCTGCTGGTATTTCAGTGAATACTCTTAATGACAGCTGCTGATGTTAGAAATGTTAGCATGGTCCTCCAGGGAAAGTATCACTCAACTTCTCTGTCCAGTAATGAGACTCACTACATCACTCTTTCCTCTGCAGAAGGACCTCAGAAGCTCATAGATACACTTCCCAACTATGAGGGTCCCTATGGGCAGAGAGCTGTTCACCTGAGATTGTGCTGCTGTGCACTTGCTTAGGTCAGATCTTACATAGCTTCTCATTGTGAGCTGATCCCTATTTTGTTCCAATGATAGTTTACAGTCAGTATTGTCTCTTTCTTTAAGAAATTGGATTTTCTCTTTATAATTTTCCTGAGGTCATGCCAACCCTGTGACAGGAAATCTATTCCCTGGAGAATCCCCTGTGTTGTGTTTGTTATATTTAAGTGTCTATTTCCCTTTTGTTAGTAAAGATAGTTCCCAAAATGCCAAATGGACTTTTCATCCACACTGGGGCCTGTGGGGCTTAATGTAGGAGAGAGAAAATGAGACAGAGATAAATGAAAATCTGCAGCAGAGTTCATGAGTTTCAAGTTTGATTTGATTAAACCTGGAAGAATTTTCTTCAGGAAAGTGTTTCTTTTGTGGGCTTCCCAGGTGGCTGAGTGGTAAAGAATCCACCTACCAGTGCAGGAAACACAGGTTCCATCCCTGGGTCAGGAAGATTCCCTGGTGAAGGAAGTGGCAACCCACTCCAGTATTCTTGCCTGGAAAATCTCATGGACAGAGGAGCCTGGAGGGCTACAGTCCATGGGGTTGCAAGAGTATCTTTCATACTTCTAATGGCAAGTTTAATTGAAATGATCATTATATCTACTACCATGGGCAAGAATCCCTTAGAATAAATGGAGTAGTCCTCATAGTCAACGAAAGAGTTCGAAACACAGTACTTGGGTGCAATCTCAAAAAAGACAGAATGATCTCTGTTCATTTCCAAGGCAAAACATTCAATATCACAGTAATCCAAGTCTATGCCCCAACCACTAATGCCGAAGAAGCTGAAGTTGAACCGCTAGA
>NW_011494689.1:238526-251892 GCF_000754665.1 Bison bison bison | reverse complement strand
CCTAAATCAAATCCTTTACAACTGTACAATGGAAGTGAGAAATAGATTCAAGGGATTAGATCTGATAGAGTGCCTGAAGAACTATGGACAGAGATTTGTAACACTGTACATGAGGCGGTGATCAAGACCATTCCCAAGAAGAAGAAATGCAAAAAGACAAAATGGTTGTTTGAGGAGGCCTTAAAAATAGCTGAGAATAGAAGAGAAATGAAAGGTAAAGGAGAAAAGGAAAGACATATCCATCTGAATCCAGAGTTCCAAGAATAGCAAGGAGAGATAAGGAAGCATTCTTAAATGAAGAATGCAAAGAAATACAGGATAATATAGAATAGGAAATACTAGAGATCTCTTCAAGAAAATTAGAGATAGCAAGGGAACATTTCATGCAAAGATGGGCACAATAAAGGACAGAAACAGTATGAACCTAACAGAAGCAGAAGACATTAAGAAGAGGTGGCAAGAATACACAGAAGAACTGTACAAAAAAGATCTAATGACCCAGATAACCACAATGGTATAATCACTCACCTAGAGCCAGACATCCTAGAATGCGAAGTTAAGTGGGCATTAGGAAGCATCACTACTAACATAGCTAGTGGAGGTGATGGAATTCCAGCTGAGCTATTTCAAATCCTAAAAAAGGATGCTGTTAAAGCGCTGCACTCAATATGCCAGCAAATTTGGAAAAGTCAGCAGTGGCCACAGGACTGGAAAAAGTAAGTTTTCATTTTAATTCCAAAGAAGGGCAATGTCAAAGAATGTTCAAACTACTGCACAAATGCACTCATTTCACACACTAGCAAAGTAATGCTCAAAATTCTCCAAGCGAGACTTCAACAGACATGAACTGAGAACTTCCAGATGTTCAAGCTGATTTAGAAAAGGCAGAGGAACCAGAGATTAAATTACCAACATCCATTGGATCATAGAAAAAGCGAGAGAATTCCAGAAGCATGTCTACTTCTTCTTCATTGACTACACTAAAGCCTTTGACTGTGTAAACCACACCAAACTGTGGAACATTCTTAATGAGATAGAATACCAGACCACCTGACCTGCCTCCTGAGAAATCTGTATGCAGGTCAAGAAGCAACAGTTAGAACTGGACATGGAACAGCAGACTGGTTCCAAATGGGAAAGGAGTCCATCAAGGCTGTTTGTCACCTTGCTTATTTAACTTATATGCAGAGTATATCATGCGAAATGCTGGACTGGATGAAGCACAAGCTGGAATCAAAATTGCCAAGAGAAATATCAATAACCTCAGATAATGCAGATGACACCACCCTAAGGCAGAAAGTGAAGAACTAAGAGCCTCTTGATGAAAGTGAAAGAGGAGAGTAAAAAAGTTGGCTTAAAACTCAACATTCAAAAAACTAAGATCATGACATCCAGTCCCATCACTTCATGGCAAATAGATGGGGAAACAATGGAAGCAGTGACAGACTTTATATTTTGGGCTCCAAAATCACTGCAGATGGTAACTGCAGCCATGAAATTAAAAGACAGTTGCTTCTTGGAAGAAAAGTTATGACAAACCTGCAGAACATATTAAAAAGCAGAGACATTACTGACAAAGGTCCATCTAGTCAAAACTATAGTTTTTCCAGTAGTCATGTATAGATATGAGAGTTGGACCATAAAGAAAGCTGAGCACTGAAGAATTGATGCTTTTGAACTGTGGTGTTGGAGAAGACTCTTGAGAGTCCCTTGGTCAGCAAGGAGATCAAACCAGTAGATCCTAAAGGAAATCAGTACTGTATATTCATTGGAAGGACTGATGCTGAAGCTGAAGCTTCAATAATTTGGCCACCAGTCAAAGAATTGACTCCTTGGAAAAGACCCTGATGCTGGGAAAGATTGAAGGCAGGAGAAGAAGGGGATGACAGAGGATGAGATGGTTGGATGGCATCACTGACTCAGTGTTCATGAGTTTGAGCAAGCTCCTGGAATTGGTGATAGACAGTGAAGCCTGGCATGCTGCAGTCCATGGGGTCATAAAAAGTCAAACACGACTCAGTGACTGAACTGAACTGCTACCTCTAACAATAAATATGCTTAAAGTGTTGTTAGATTTTGTGTGTGTGTGTGTGTATGTGTGTGTGTGTACATGTACTATATATATATACACATACATACATATATTTGTTACTTGGCCTATGGGATCTTAGTCTCACAACAAAGGGTCAAACCTGGGTCCCCTCAAAGTGTGGCGTCTTAGTCACCATTCGTGACTAAGCATGCTAAGTCGCTTCAGTGGTGTACCATACTTTGCAACCTTATAGAATGTAGCCCGCCAGGCTCCTCTGTCCATGGGATTCTCCAGGCAGAAATACTGGAGTGGGTTGCCATGTCCCCTTACAGGGAATCTTCCTGACCCAGGGATGGACCCAGGCAGATTCGATCTTACATCTCTGAGTCTACCCCCATAAGAAGGTGGGTTCTTTACCACTAGCGCCACCTGTAATCCTAGGGAAGTCCTTAGAACTAGAATTATATTTTCAATTGTTGGTTTCTAAGTAACTGACCAAATTTTAGTTTGTTCTTTTTAATATTATTAGTTTGTATGGCTGTATCAAGTTCTTACTTCTGGCATTCAAGATCTTCATTGCCACACATAGACTCTCTAGTTGCAGTACGTGGGCTTAGCTGTCCCCAGCATGTGGGATCTTAGTTCCTCAACAAGGGATTGAACTTTCATCCCCTACATTGCAAGTGATAATCTTAACCACTGGACAATGAGGTTCTCCGTGACTAAACTTCAGTTCAACTCTTTGCGACCCCGTGAATTGCAGCACGGCAGGCTTCCCTGTCCATCACCAACTCCCAGAGTTTACCCAAACTCATGTCCATTGAGTCAGTGATTCCATCTAACCATGTCATCTTCTGTTGTCCCCTTCTCCTCATGCCTTCAACCTTTCCCAGCATCAGATTCTTTTCAAATGAGTCAGCTCTTCGCATCAGGTGGCCAAAATATTGAAGTTTCAGCTTCAACATCAGTCCTTCCAGTGAATACCCAGGACTGATCTCCTTTAGGATGGACTTGTTGGATCTCCTTGCAGTCCAAGGGACTCTCAAGAGTCTTCTCCAACACCACAGTTCAAAAGCATCAATTCTTCAGCACTCAGTTTTCTTTATAGTCCAACTCTCACATCCATACATGACTACTGGAAAAGCCATAGCCTTGACTAGACGGACCTTTGTTGACAAAGTAATGTCTCTGCTTTTTAATATGCTACCTAGGTTGGTCATAACCTCAGGTATGCAAATGATACCACCCTTATGGCAGAAAGTGAAGAGGAACTCAAAAGCCTCTTGATGAAAGTGAAAGTGGAGAGTGAAAAAGTTGGCTTAAAGCTCAACATTCAGAAAATGAAGATCATGGCATCGTGTCCTATCACTTCATGGCAAATAGATGGGGAAACAGTGGAAACAGTGTCAGTCTTTATTTTGGGGGGCTCCAAAATCACTGCAGATGGTGACTGCAGCCATGAAATTAAAAGACGCTTACTCCTTGGAAGGAAAGTTATGACCAACCTAGATAGCATATTCAAAAGCAGAGACATTACTTTGACAACAAAGGTCCGTCTAGTCAAGGCTATTGTTTTTCCAGTAGTCATGTATGGATGTGAGAGTTGGACTGTGAAGAAGGCTGAGAACTGAAGAATTGCTGCTTTTGAACTGTGGTGTTGGAGAAGACTCTTGAGAGTCCCTTGAACTGCAAGGAGATCCAACCAGTCCATTCTGAAGGAGATCAGCCCTGGGATTTCTTTGGAGGGAATGATGCTAAAGCTGAAACCCAGTACTTTGGCCACCTCATGCGAAGAGTTGACTCATTGGAAAAGACTCTGATGCTGGGAGGGATTGGGGGCAGGAGGAGAAGGGGAGGACAGAGGATGAGATGGCTGGATGGTATCACTGACTCGATGGACTCTGAGTGAACTCCGGGAGTTGGTGATGGACAGGGAGGCCTGGCGTGCTGCGATTCATGGGGTGGCAAAGCGTCGGACACGACTGAGCAACTGAACTGAACTGAACTGAACTGAATCCCAAATTTTCATTTATTCCTTCCCCAACCCCTTTCACCACAAGTTTGTTTTCTATGTCTGTGAATCTGTTTCTGTTTTCTATTATATTTTCTATTCCACTGTTTTACAATTTTTATGCATCAAGCACCACTATTCACAAGAAGGCCTCCCCTTGCCTGCTGTCCCCCAGATTGCTGGTATCTGCATATAGAGGCCCTTGCGGCTATGGAACCTTAAGGAGAGGCTTTTTAGACATGGAATGCTCTCTGGCATCAGGGAATAGAGGCACATCAAGAAAGAAGGTTCTCACAAATTTTCACATGGGCTAACTTCCTTCTGCAACTTCACTCACAAGTCCCCTCAGTTCAGACTCTGACTCCCATCATTCTAACAATCTGCATCTCAGAAGAAGCATGAGACTTCTATGAGGAAAGGAGTGGGAGTAAGCTCTGACATTTATACTAGAAAAGGAAGGCTATAGGAAGTTTCTTCCTGCTTTTTTGTAGGTCCTTGTGCCATGAAGGTAAATGGCATGGCATTTCCATCAGTATTTGAAAGCTTCTATCTGGCAAGGCTCTGTGACCTGTGGGCACCATCAGTTCTGTTCAGAACTGTGTGTCCTCCTGATTTTCAACCCCAAAATAGCAACCCACTCCAGTATTTTGCCTGGTGAATTCCATGGACAGAGGAGCCTGGCAGGCTACAGTCCATGGGGTCACAAAGAGTCAGACACACTAAATGACTAACACACACACACACACACACACACACACATCACTCTCAGGACAATAAAAAGTGGAAGAAGTGAAGGTCAAAGAAGAAATGGCTTTATTTCCTTTACATCCTCTGAATATCCTTAACAATGGTTTTATATAAAGTCTTAACCTGTAACCATTGACTAATGTGAATCAGTCAATGTGTTTGATCCCTTAGAGGACCTTGTGGAATCTTCCTTCCTGCAATATTGATCATCTAAGATAATGGGGGAATTAAAGACATTTGAGATAGACTCTTCCAGAGAAGAAAAGAAATGCAAACCAAATGAATGTGACAGTTCCATTTTTTACTCTCATGAATGGTGTTACTAACTTTTTAGATACCTTTCTAAAGCCTTGTTAACCATAGTAGCTGAGCATTAATCTGGGTTAGAATCAAGCATTCCATCACAGCATCAGTTTTCAGAGGATCCATTATAATGCCTAACCTAACCTCAAGCAAAGTGCTTGTACTTTTTTTTGGTGCTTGAAAGACGGTCCGTAAGGACCCCTCTGTAGCTAATACAAGCTGCTCTGGGGTGACTCAGAAGAAGATAGAAGCACTTTGCTTGAGGTCACACAGCTTAAAAGTATCAGAGCTTTTAATGAAACTTTAAAAAATTTGTATTTACCATCTTATTTTCTAGCTGTGCTGAGTTTTTGTTGCTGCATGTGGGCTTGCAGTGAGTCCACTCTACTTGCAGTGAGCAGGAGTTACTTTCTAGCTGTCATGCATGGACTTCTAACTCCACTGGCTTCTCTTGTTGCAGAGCACAGGTTCTACGGCCTGGGCTTCTGTAGTAGCGGCTCTCGGGCTCTGGAGGGCAGGCTTTGCAGCTGTGGTGCACAGGCTTATTTGTACCCTGGCATGTGGAATCTTCCTGGACCAGGGATAGAAGTGGTGTTCCCTGCTTTGGCAGCCAGATTGTTAACCACTGGGGCCACCAGGAAGTCCTTAATAGAACTTTTAATTATACCTTTATATGTATTCACACAAAGATCCTGCTTTCTTGCTGACATCAAGCTTCTTTAACTTTTCTTAGAGTGGATGGCAGGACACCAAGGGAGAAGTCAGTGGCAATTCTTCTTAGAAAAAATATTGTTGCATTAAAATAAAGATACCCTGGAAGGTATATGTTACCAATCAGTCTTCTGAAGGACAACAGATGGGAAACTGCAGTTATAAGGAGGGGGAAACATTTTACCTGGAGGGTTCTTGGGAGAAAGGTGTGGATTGACCACATAAAAAGTAGTCAGGAATTCTCTGAGCAGCCCTGGAATTCCAAACATTCCCCCATCCTTATCACCTTCCTGAGGAGGAGTCCAGAATTCCAGGTAAGTGTGCAGTCTTCACTGCAGCAAGCAGAGGACTGGAGAGAACCTCAGAATGTCTGATTTAAGGGGCAACTATTTTAAATGACATTTTAAATTTGTTTCTAGTTTTAAAAAGTAGCACATATTCAGTAAATAAACGTTAGAAAATTTGGAAAAATTCCAAATCTAGTCAGTTGTAATCTCACCAACCAAAAGACAAATGCTTTTAGGTATTTGCAAATTTCCAACCAGTACTTTTCCTGATTACACTTAGAAGTAAAATGTGTGGGGAGATACATACTATTCCATGTTCTGCTTTTTCACTCAGCAACATAAAAGGAATGTTTTCCACTCCCATGTAGTTCTCCTAGGGTAGAATTTATGGCAGCAAAATGTGCCATCCTGCATTGGTGCCATCACTTGTTTAACCTGTGTCCTCCTGCTGAATATTTCAGTTATTTTCCCTTTTCAGGATGGCAGCCTGAGAGCTGATAACTTTGAAATGTTGCCCTCAGTGGTGAACTATCCTGATGAGCCCTTTCAAGTGCACCTGATGAGAAGGGTAGGGACTTGTCCTTAAAGTTCTTGGGTTTTGTTTCAGTTTAGAGCGTCAACTCTAAAGCGCCACAGTGGCTCAGACCGTAAAGTGTCTGCCTGCAATGTGGGAGACCTGGTTTCCATCCCTGGCTTGGGAAGATCCCCTGGAGAAGGAAATGGCAATCAACTCCAGTACTCTTGGCTGGAAAACCCCATGGATGGAGGAGCCTGGTAGGCTACAGCCCATGGGGTCGCGAAGAGTCGGACACGACTAAGCGACTTCACTTACCTTACCTTAGAGTGTTAACACATCTCACTGCTGGTGAAACAAAATGCACATTCTTCTAACCAAAGGCCCTTATTTACCAATCCATGGAGGGATATCTGGGCCAGCCTCAGTGACTGTTGGTATTTCACAGACAAAACCCTGAAAGCTCAGGCTTGACTTCACCTACTTTCTAGTTCATTTTTCTAAAACTTTTCTCAAAGTGATCAAATTATGAAATGGATGACTGTTCCAGAATTTTCTATTATTTATTTTATAAAAATGGCTTTTATTTTTCACTTTCTACCGCATTCCAGAGATGACAGCACAGTTTGACTGAGTGAGGGGTGTCCACCAGTGTAGCAATATTGTTGCAGGGCAATCCCTCCCATCTTAGAAGAATCACAGGATATAGTCATTTCTGTCTTTGTACAGATGCCCATCTTCACAGTTAGCACCTCAATTTTAAGATTAATCTGCCTGAGTTAGTCTCCTGGAAGAGGTTAGTACTCCTTTATTTGTGGGGCAGCAATACTCTCTCCACAGAAGAGAAACCTCTGGTTTTTGTTGGCGGTGGTGTTTGGTTTTTTTGGTCCCACCATGTGGCCTCTTAGTTCCCCAACCAGGGAGGGAACACTGCCCCCTGCAGTGGAACAGTGGAACCCAAAGAAGGAGGCTCACATGGTCCCCTGGCCCAGAACATGCAGAGAACCAGTAGCCAGAACTGGTGACTCTACAGAGTAGGTGCAGCAAAACTCCAAGTGAGTGTTTGAACCTCCACTAAAGTGCTCTCTTAGCTCTAGCTCAGCAGGATTAATGAGGAACTTCCAGTTTGGAAGCAAGAGTTAAATGAACTTAGGGAAAATTCTATCTACAGAAAATAGATCTAGAAACAGCTTCCCTTTTTTTCCCTCCTCCATCCTCACTGTAAGTAGTGAGATCCCTACTACCACTGAATCAGCTGTCTGCCCCTCACACCACAGACTCCAAGGTTAAGCACTCACTTTACCTAAAAACACACAATTGATTCCACTATTTATAAATGTACACATGATGACAGCACTGGTTAAATTGGTTGGCAGTAGGAAGGCAATGGCACCCCACTCCAGCACTCTTGCCTGAGAAATCACATGGACAGAGGAGCCTGGTAGGCTTGCAGTCCATGGGGTCACTAAGAGTCGGACACGACTGAGCGACTTCACTTTCATTTTTCACTTTCATGCATTGGAGAAGGAAGTGGCAACCCACTCCAGTGTTCTTGCCTGGAGAATCCCAGGGACCAGGGACCTGGTGAGCTGCCGGCTATGGGGTCGCACAGAGTCAGACATGACTGCCGCAACTTAGCAGCAGCAGCAGCAGGATCTCTCTCTGGTTCTGTGAACTTGTCTAGAACCGGATGCAAGTGTGCACAGAGGATCATATGAAAGGATTACATGCTGACAGAAGCCGAGTCTAGTCTTTTCAATGATGTAAGCAAGGGTTGTGGAGAACTGAGTAGCCTCACAGGTGCACTGGGAACCTGTGACAGCTACCAACAACTCGGGCAAAGAAAGCTATGACTCCACAGCTCTCCGTGAAGGAGGGAGACTGGGGGATTTCCCCCTTGTGGCAGACTCCAGTAGTGGAAGGAGCAACAACTGAGTGGCCAGGACACCCAGGGTCTGGTCTCAGTCAGACGCTAACTAACAGATGCCAGGAGCAGGTCACTTAACCTCTCTAAGACTCAGGGTGCCCTCCTGTAAAAGGCAGGGGTTTCATTAGCTCAGGGATTGCCAATGGATGACACGAACACCCTCCCCTCCCTCAAGCCTTTGGTGGAGACCACTGCTCCATCACATCACTGTTTAGGCATTTTTCTACAACATTCTAGGCAGGCATTTCCACTTAGAGTTGGTCCACAAGCTGAAATCTACTTATCATCCCCTCATTTGGTGATCTCTGAAGTCCTTTCTAGCCTCTGAAAGGAGAGTTCCAAGTTTCCAAGTGAGAGCGAAGCATCTTTCTGATTTGGCAATAGCTCCTCAAAAAAAAGTAAAATGGAGACATCCCTGGTGGCACTGCCTGTCAATGCAGGGGATATGAGTTCAGTCGCTGGGTCAGGAAGATTCCACAAGCCCTGGAGCAACTAAGCCTATGCACCACAACCACTGAAGCCCTCATGCATGGGGACAGCATCAGTAATTCAGGTGGTTGCAAGTGTGTTTTATTGAAAGTAGCAGTGATTAGGTTAACATGGGTCCCATATTACAACCCACTTCTCAATCCCCAAACTACACAGGGGCAAGCCTCAGGCCAGGGGAGCATGTGTATGTTGGATAAGAGCCCTAACTAGCTTGAGTTATTGCCCTCATGCCAGGGAAACATGGGTGTGTGTGTGTGGGTGGGTGTGTGTGGTGGGGGTTGCAGGGATAAAAACCTTAACTAACTTGAGTTATTGCCCTCAGGGTAAGGAAACAAGAGGGAGAGGCAGATGCCTTTGTGATGAATCGGTGCATCTCACTGTTCTGGCCTCAGGGGGAGATCTACACTGAAGCATCGAAGTGGACTGGCACGGACGGTTTACCGCCACAAGCCACTATGATGTGTTTCTTCACCTGGGTGGTCTTGTAGGCGCAGTTGGGGTACTTGGAGCTGCCAGTCTCGCGGCAGTCTGTGATGCGCATAGTGGATTTGCTCTGGTAGCAGTTGGTCTGCCCATTCTTGCAAGTGACTTTCTTCTGGGAGCACACGGCCTTAACATCGGCCAGGGACTCATGCACAAAGGTGTTTACTGGCTTGCATTTCCCCTGGGTCATCTTCCGGCAGCACATCATCAGGTTGCAGTAGTTGGAGCTGCTGCTGGGGGAGTTGCCAGAGTCCATGTGCTGCTGCTCGAACTTGGCAGCTGCAGATTCCTTGCCCAGGGAAGGCTGGACCCAAACCAGCAGCAGCACCAGGACCAGCAGTGGCAACACGACTAGAGACTTCAGAGCCATGATGACCTCACTCCACTGGAGGAATCTGAATGAGAAAAGGGGGAGAGGAGGAAAAGCATCACCTTAGAAAGAGAACCCCAGCTCCCACCTGTAGCCTCCCTGGCTTACAGTCAACCAGAAAGATGTCTGTCCTCCTAAGAGTTTTTCTAAGTAAGGAGACACTCACATATACTCTTCCCACAAACATTTGACCCCCACTTCCTACAGAAGGGTCGTCCGCCTCTCTAGGTGGTGACCTCAGAAATGACCTAAAATCCTAGAAGTCCTGTCTTTGAATATAGAAAGTCTTTTGATATGAAATATATTTGGAAAATAAAATACACTCATGCAGCTCATTAGGTGATCCTTTTGAATAAACCATTAATAAGAAAGATTTTGAGTAAGGCAAGCTGTACCCCTGAAATAACCACCCAGTATTCACCCAGGATCACAGTTGATAGAGCCCTCTTGTCCTCCAATGCAAGGGAAGCTCAGCTCCGTGTCTGACACCACAACATAGGGACGCCATTGTGTTCCTAAGAGAGATTTGAGCCTCCCCAGCCAGAGTGCTGTCCCTTCTCCAGCCTCATGGGTTCCCTGCAGCCTGCGTCTTCCTTTCCTGACCCCAGCTCTACCCACTGCTCGTGTCTGCCCATCCTGATTCTCAGGCTAGTCTCGGTCATTCTGGAACCCCCTTCTCAAACCCTCAAGCAGAAGCAGCCTCTGAAACCAACTCTTGGGCTTCTTACCTAAGTCTCTAGCTTGGTCTCTGAGGGAGAAAGCAGTTTCTGCAATCAGTCTATCCCAGGAATGTGGACCTTATACAAATTAAAAGGGGATTGGGTTTCAAGAAGAGCAGGGTGGGAGGAACATCTTGGTCTCAGTCCACAGGAAAACAAGGTCATGTTAGGAAGGGATTGGGAATTGCCCAAGGCACCCTCTTTGGGGGCTGCCAATAAGAACCTTTCTTTCTATAAGCAGCAGAGAAAGTCACTATAGCACTGATGCTTGAACCCCAACCAAGTCTTTGTTCTGCACTAAATAGCCCTTGCTGCTGGTGCTAAGTCACTTCAGTCGTGTCCGACTCTGTGTGACCCCATAGACGGCAGCCCACCAGGCTCCCCCGTCCCTGGGATCCTCCAGGCAAGAACACCGGAGTGGGTTGCCATTTCCTTCTCCAATGCATGAAAGTGAAAAGTGAAAGTGAAGTCTCTCAGTCGCGTCCGACTCCTAGAGACCCCATGGACTGCAGCCTACCAGGCTCCTCTGTCCATGGGATTTTCCAGGCAAGAATACTGGAGTGGGTTGCCATGAGTTTAGCAAAAGGCACATCACATATGATCACAGAAAGGGGAGAAAAAGGAAGGTCCTTTCTCTCCCCAGAAGTCCTGGAGCTGCTTTGGCCAGAATTCCACATCTCCTGCCAGCACCTCTGCAAGGGGAAAGGCAAGAGGTGTCCAGTTGCCCCCAGCTGGAAGGATCCCTAGATCTGGAGAAGGGATGATTACCTGAACACGGAGGAGAAGGAAGCCTCTGTGTGACTCACCCAGTTCTGGCCAATTCTATACTCCTGGGCTGACGACAAACAGTGTGTGGCCGATCTTATCTACACTGACCTATCCTTCCATAGGCCAGAGAGGAGGAAAGGAACTTGAGAAAAGCCAAAATGCAAAATCCCCTCTAGAGAAGAAATAGAGAACTGCGGGGAGGCGGCGGGAGGACCTCCACCCGTGGCAAAGGTCGTGAGGAAGGAGGCTCGACATACGCAAAGGCGGGATCGAGCCTCAGGAGTCCCCCTGGAAATTCCCGAACATCTACCCCCAAAACCAGAGCCTGCCTACTTTACTACTTTGTGCTCTCACCTACACCTCTGACTTTACGGGGACTGTCCCCCACCACCTCTTTCGGATAAGAAGTTAACTTAGAGTTCCAGTTAATAATAATTCCTGGGCATGACAGGAGTGTTCCAAACTTACAAACTCCTCTGAAGGTTCTCTAGCCTACCTGACAGGCTTGTCCGGCCACATGTGATTGCTCACAGCCTCCCAACCGTGAGAGGCATGAGATGCTTTAAACCTTCTAAAAACAGGTTCTTTAGAGAAGTTAGAAAACTATTAGTATAGTATAGTGGGCTGATTAGAAATTGTATTGGTGAAGGGTTTTTCATTTGTTGAGCCAATGTTTGTTGCTAAGTCTCCACATCCCCTGCCCTTACACACATTAATGAATATATACAAGAAATAAGTATTAACCTTTGATATTAATCACATTAGACCTTAGGCTAAGTAAATTCTTTCCTTAATTAAAACACACTACACCCTCACCCTATAGGAATGTAATTTTATCTGGTACCTTCGGAAGGTGGAGTCTTTTTTAAGAATAATCACCCCTGGAGAAATAAGTGTCCTGGTTGACTGACCACTGTCACAAGGAGAGGGTCATAAATTGTCAGCAGGCCCCCCTGGCCAGAAGATGATGTAACACCCCTAAGACCTCTGTAGACATTTGTATGAAGCACCTGACTTTGATAAACGTCAGGACGGCTGACCCCGCGTGACTTTTGTATAACACCTCAGTGTATAAAAACAGACTCTGGAAAATAAAGAATTGGGATCAGTTTCTCGAAATACTGGTCTCCCCATGTCGCTCTCTCTCTCAAACTCTGGCTGAGTCTCCATCTGGAGCGCGGAACCCACCAAGCTTACTAATTTTGCCTGGGCTTCTAAGATCCAACCGGGGAGGCCTCAGAGTCTCCTCTCCTTCGGGAGAACGGAAGGATGCCTGCGGCCTACGTAAGTGGTGCAAACTTCTTGTCTTGAAGTTTTATTGGTCTCCCGCGTAAACCAAGCTACTCAGCCTCTTTTCTCCACTGAATTTTCCTACTGAGCTATCCTCATTCTATTACTCTTTATATCTCTAATTAATATCTAATTGAAGCTATTGTATCCTGATCCTCGCCGACGCCGTCCCTGCTTCGAACTCCCTGGATCAGCCAGGGCTGGACCTCGGCAGAGAACATCATATTTCTTGGCAATAGACTTTCCTCCCAGAAAGAGACCTGTATTTGCTGGAAGACAATTTTATTTTTATTATTTACTTTTAAGATACAGTTGATTTACATTATGGTGTTAGTTTTAGGTGTATAACAAAGTGACTCAGACATATATGAGTATATATATATGTGTGTGTGTATATATATATTCTTTACCACTAATGCCGCCTGGGAAGCGCACACACACATATATATTTGTTGTTATTATCATTGTTTATTCGCTAAGCCATGTCCAACTCTTCTGCGATCCCATGGTCTGCAGCCTGCCAGGGTCCTCTGTCCATGTGATTTCCCAGTCAAGAATACTGGAGTTGGTGCCATTTCCTCCTCCAGGGTATCTTCCCAACCCAGGGATCGAATTTGCATCTCTGACATTGCAGGCAGGTTTTTTACCACAAAGCAACCAGGGAAACCCCCTACTAATATATATGTAGGGGGCTATGTGGTAAGAATCTGCCTGC
>NW_011494689.1:219882-238426 GCF_000754665.1 Bison bison bison | reverse complement strand
TAGTGCAGGAGACGGGTTGGATCCCTGGGTCAGGAAGATCCCCTGGAGTAGGAAATGGCACCCCACTCCAGTATTCTTGCTGAAAAATTTCATGGGCAAAGGAGCCTGGAAGGCTAGAGTCCATGGGGTTGCAAAGAGTTGGACATGACTGAGCACATTATGCCTATATTGCAAAGTTACAAAATATTCACAACCTAAAAGTTGAGAGCTAAGTTTAATTCAGCAGAAATATTTAGGACTTCAAGCCCAGGAGATAGTATCCCAAGTCACCCTGAGAGAACTACTCTGAGGAGGCGAGGGGAAGAGCCAGGTTGTATAGAAGTTTTGCAGCAAAGGGCAGGTAGTGTGAACATGAAAAGATTATTGTTAATTAAAGAACACTGGATGTCCCAAGTGAAGGAATTTAGTGCTTTTCTATGTGTAGGAAGACTCAGAGTGGGCTCGCTGACATCATTCCTTTCATAAGCATCTCAGCTATCCTGGGCCAGTATCTTATGTTGTTCACATCCTGAGCTCCCTTCAGGCTCACCGTAGGGAGTGGCTTCAGTCTGATGGCTACCAGACCGCAGTTATTCTTCTCCTTGCTGGGTGCCCTTAGGGCTCACCAGCTCACATTGGAGAGCTAAAATCACTGGTGACTGTGACATCCATGTTTACTGAAATATTTCATTTCTCAATATATAAATAAATATATATATATATATATATATTGCAGGGAAAAATCAATTCAAACTCCATGTTGGAACTGTTTCTTCGACTTGCTTTTGTTGTTATAATCATATGTAAAGGCCTGCCTCAGCGAATCCTGCCCCTCTGCCTGACTGTTAAAATAAAGTGTCTTGTTCAGAACCCTGTCTACCTACAGATGGCAGGAAGGAAGAAATTAACACATCACCCTGCCTGAGACTTGCTGTTCTAGAAACACTTGCACAATTAATGGCCTTTTTACCTTGTTTATTCACCTTCGCCCATCTCTGATCCATAAAGAAACCTGACATCCAGACCAAAGGAAGATAATTGTTTTGAGACATTAGTCAGCCAACTTTTCAAATAAAGTCATATTCTTTGATTCAATGCCTCAGCTCTTGGATTCATTGGCCTGTCATGCAGTGAGCTGGATGAAGCACAAGCTGGAATCAAGATTGCCAGGAGAAATATCAATAACCTCGGATATGCAGATGACACCACACTTATGACAGAAAGTGAAGAAGAACTAAAGAGCCTCTTGATGAAAGTGAAAGAGGAGAGTGAAAAGTTGGCTTGAAACTCATCATTCAGAAAATTAAGATCATGGCATCCATTCCCATCACCTCATGGCAAATAGATGGGGAAACAATGAAAATGGTGGGAGACTTTATTTGGGGGGGCTCCAAAATCACTGCAGATGGTGACTGCAGCCGTGAAATTAAAAGACAAGTGCTCCTTGGAAGAAAAGCTAGACAACATAGACCAACCTAGACAGCATATTAAAAAGCAGAGACATTACTTTGCCAACAAAGGTCCATCTAGTCAAGGCTATGGTTTTTCCAGTAGTCATGTATGGATGTGAGAGTTGGACTATAAAGAAAGCTGAGCACAAAGAATTTATGCTTTTGAACTGTGGTGTTGGAGAAGATGCTTGAGAGTCCCTTGGACTGCAAGGAGATCCAACCAATCCATCCTAAAGGAAATCAGTCCTGAATTTCATTGGAAGAACTGATGTTGAAGCTGAAACTCCAATACTTTGGCCACCTGATGTGAAGAACTGAATCACTAAAAAAGACCCTGATGCTGGGAAAGGTTGAAGGTGGGAGGAGAAGGGGACAACAGAGGATGAGATGGTTGGATGGCATCATTGACTCGATGGACATGAGTTTTAGTAAGCTCCAGGAGTTGGTGATGAACAGGGAAGCCTGGCATGCTGCAGCTCATGGGGTCACAAAGAGTTGGACATGACTGAGTGACTGAACTGAATTGAACTCAGTGTGTGGGGGGAAGCAAATAGGGATTCTACAGGAAATAAATGAGATTTTAAGGGAATAAATGGGATGGAAAATAATTTGTGATAATGTCTGTCTATGCAAATGTGAGAGGTCTATCTTTTCCCAGGCTGTAAAACTCCCATGAGTAGATTTATAGCAACTTTACCCTCAGAAGATTCTGCTTTTATTCATATACAAGATGCTCCAAAAAAGCTTCTTTCTGCATCTGCTGGGTCTCAAATATCTTGTTTAAAATAACCTTCATATCACCTCTGTAGATCTGAGTGGGTACCCACACTAACCAGTTTAGAATTTGATCTTTCATTCATTCATTCAACAATGGGAGTACAAAAATAAGTTAGAGGGCCTGCCCTAAAAGGGCCTCATAGGATGCTTTGCATTCCTCAGGTGAGTCCCACCAAAGCGTTGGGCATGGCTGCATGAAAACGGTCATTCTTGTGGCACTTTTTCAGTGCCAGAATTTCAAGGAGTTGGTCCAACAAGAACATTTCAGGGTCACAGCTCAAGCATGAACAAGCTTTCTAAAACCCAAAGAAGATTCTTCAATAGCCTACCACGTAGGTATCTCTAAGTATTGTTACCAAAAAGTGAGGTTGGGCTGCTCACCACCCAAGAGGCATTAAAGAGGCCCAGGCTGGTGAAAGGAAAGTTTGTTCTGTTGCCAGTGCTGGCAACTGCAGGGTGGGGAGGGCAGACATCTGTCTAAAGGCCAACTCCCCCACTGTCAATCAGTGGGCAGGAACCTTTATAGGCTGAAGGGGAGGGCTACCTGTAGAAACATTTATGCTGTCAAGGATATTATTGGGCCAACTGATAAATTTGTATACAAAAACAGGAAGCAAACTAACATGGGGTACTGTGTTTTGCTTCCTTTCACCTCCTTGACTTCTCTTAAGACAGATGTTCACTATAATTAACTTCTTTGACAATTATTTACCATGCATCTACTACACACTAGTTCTTATTATCACACAGAGATGAGACACAGTATTTGCCTTCAAGGTACTCACAGTTCTATGCTGCTGCTAAGTCACTTTAGTCATGCCAAACTATTACAAAAAGTTTTCAGTGTGCAAGGAGCCTAAGGAAAGGAAGAGGAATTGTTCCAAGGAGGGCTCCGCAGAGTAGCTGACCTTTAAACTGAGACTTGGAATGTGTGTAGGTATTCACAGGTGGACAGGTCTCCCTATGATACACAGCTGGGAGAGCGTGGATGGCACAGGAAAGGAATCTGTATAGCCTCCAGGTCTGCGACTCTAGACCTTTCCATGAGTGACACAAGCCTCAGGCTGCGCCATGGAGACAGCTGAAAATCACACAAAAGAGAGGAGCAGGTGGGTGACCTCAGGAGACTGAAGCCTTTGCTGGAGAAACTACAGTGGGGGTAGGGGTTCAGGGTTTGCACCAGGCAGGGAAATGAGAAGGAAGCCTTGATATTGATCAGGAACATGTAAAGGTCTGTGAGATCCATAGGGTTCAATGAATCCATCCTGAGAACAAGCTATCAGGCACTTAGGCAGGCTGAACCCAGTAGCCATGCACCTAGAGAGGAGGGGCTGACTGCTCCCTGCACAGATAGATTGATTGCCGCTGCTGCTGCTAAGTCACTTCAGTCGTGTCCAACTCTCTGCGACCCCAGAGACAGCAGCCCACCAGGCTCCCCCGTCCCTGGGATTCTCCAGGCAAGAACACTGGAGTGGGTTGCCACTTCCTTCTCCAATGCATGAAAGTGAAAAGTGAAAGTGAAGTCACTTAGTAGTGTCTGACTGTTAGCGACCACATGGACTTCAGCCTACCAGGCTCCTCTGTCCATGGGATTTTCCAGGCAAGAGTACTGGAGTGGGGTACCATTGCACGATAAATGATGTCAATAAAGGAAAAAAATTGGACCACTGATAGAGAAAGGGGAAATCAAATGGAAGTTCTTTATTCTATCAGTGATCTCTCATTGCCATTAATATATGGGATAATTGATTAATTTAGAGATTGGTCTACCTCTTCCTCTTTTTTTGCAAAAAGGAAACCTACATAGGAAACTAATGAAATGAGTTTCAACATCTATACTTAGTAATCCAGCAGACCACTTCACATCCCTTTTTGGCAGCTCGGTAATAATGTTAAATCTCTGTGTTTGCATTCTGCTTTCTCTCTCTCTTTTTGGCCAAGAACTGTGATCTTAGTTCCTTGACAAGGGATGAAACCTGTGCCTTCTGCAGTGAGACCATGGAGTCCTAAATATTGGACTGTCAGGGAATTTCCTCTGTTCTTACTACTTATGAGAAAGTAACATCTGAATAGAATTCGTCATTACTTAATACAGTCTGTTGTGTGGCTGCTGCTGGTATTTCAATGAATACTCCTCACGACGGCCACTGATGTTAGAAATGTTAGCATGGTCCTCCATGGAAAGTATCACTCAACTTCTCTGTCAGTAATGAGAGTCATTACATCACTCTTTCCTCTGAAGAAGGACCTCAGAAGCTCATAAATACACTCCCAACTTTGAGGGGCCCTGTGGACAGAGAGGGAGAAGACAATGGCACCCCACTCCAGTACTTTTGCCTAGAAAATCCCATGGACGGAGGAGCCTGGTAGGCTGCAGTTCATGGGGTCGCTAGAGTCGGACACGACTGAGCGACTTCACTTTCACTTTTCACTTTCATGCATTGGAGAAGGAAATGGCAACCCACTCCAGTGTTCTTGCCTGGAGAATCCCAGGGAGGGGAAGCCTGGTTGGCTGCCATCTATGGGGTTGCACAGAGTTGGACACGACTGAATCGACGCAGCAGCAGCAGTGGACAGAGAGCTCCTCAGCTGCTGTGCACTAGTTTGGGTCACATCTTGCATAGCTCCTTCTTGTGAGCTGATTCCTAATTCATTCCAATGATAGTCTGCAGTCAACATTGTCTCTTTCTTTAAGAAATTGGGGATTTCTCTCTATCATTTTCCTGAGGCCAAGCCAACTCTGTGACAGGAAATCTATTCCCTGGAGAATCCCCTGCTAACCCTTCTGCTGACTCTTCTATTACGTACGTCTTCTCTTTTCATATCTCCTTCATCATTTAACACCCACTGACTTCACCAAAAGATGAGAAGCTTTTGCCTGGCTCTGGACTTCTGCACTTTCTGCATGAACTGTTCTTTTATATTTCTGTTTAAATATTTCAGGTTATATTTCAGGTTTCAGTTTAAATTTCCCTTCATTAGAGGTTCTTTTCTGACCACCCTCTCTATAGTCCTTGTCTTAGGGCCTCCAGATGGCTACAAGAAACTTCCACAGACTGGGCGGCTTATGAACAACAGAAATTCATCTCTCATGGTCCTGAAGGCTGAGAAGTCTGAAATCACGGCACCAGCACCTTTGATGTCTAGGGAGAGCCTGCTTTCTGGTTCATAGATAGCTCTTTTTGCCAGGGTTTTCTTGGTGAAAAATGAAAGTGAAGTCGCTCAGTCATGTCTGACTCTTTGCGACCCCATGGACTGTAGCCCAGGCTCCTCCGTCCATGGAATTTTCTAGGCAAGAGTACTGGAGAGGGTTGCCATTTCCTTCTCCAGGGGATCTTCCCAACCCAGGGATCAAACCTGGGTCTACTGCACTGTAGGCAGATGCTTTGGCTCAGCAGTAAAGAATCTGCCTGCAATGTGGGAGGCCTGGGTTGAAGACCTGGGTTCGATCCCTGGGTTGGGAAGATCCATGGGGCGGGCATGGCAACCCACTCCAGTATTCTTGCCTGAAGAATCCCCATGAGGAGCCTGGTGGGCTACAGTCCATGGGATCTCAAAGAGCTGGACATGACTGAACAACTAAGCACACTGTGCACATAGTAGAAGAGGCAGGGGACTCTCCAAAGTCTCTTTTAAAAGGACACAAATAAAAAAAATAATAAAAAGACATTTAATATCATCCATGAGGGCTCCACCCTCATGACCAATCACCCTAAAGGCCTCACCTCCTAACACTATCCCATTTGGGATAGGATTTCAGCATAGGAATTGGGGGAGGTTGAAAAACTTCAGTCTGTAGCAATTCTCTTTTCATCCACCAGCTCCTCAATCCAATCATCTTACTTTTTCCTTCATAGCTCTTATTAGAAACTTCAAGTTTAAAAATAAAATAAAATTAGAGAAAAAAAAAAAAAAAAGAAACTTCAATTATTTATTTGTTACTTCTTTAACATTTCTCTGCCTCCACTACAGTTCAGTTCAGTTCAGCTCAGTCGCTCAGTCGTGTCCGACTCTTTGCGACCCCATGAATCGCAGCACGCCAGGCCTCCCTGTCCATCACCAACTCCCGGAGTTTACTCAGACTCACGTCCATCGAGTCAGTGATGCCATCCAGCCATCTCATCCTCTGTCGTCCCCTTCTCCTCCTGCCCCCAATCCCTCCCAGCATCAGAGTCTTTTCCAATGAGTCAACACTTCGCATGAGGTGGCCAAAGTACTGGAGTTTCAGCTTTAGCATCAGTCCTTCCAAAGAACACCCAGGGCTGATCTCCTTCAGAATGGACTGGTTGGATCTCCTTGCAGTCCAAGGGACTCTCAAGAGTCTTCTCCAACACCACAGTTCAAAAGCATCAATTCTTCGACGCTCAGCTTTCTTCACAGTCCAACTCTCACATCCATACATGACTACTGGAAAAACCATAGCCTTGACTAGACAGATCTTTGTTGGCAAAGTGATGTCTCTGCTTTTCAACATGCTATCTAGGTTGGTCATAACTTTCCTTCCAAGGAGTAAGCGTCCTTTAATATCACAGCTACAATCACCATCTGCAGTGATTTTGGAGCCCCAAAAAATAAAGTCTGATACTGTTTCCACTGTTTCCCCATCTATTTCCCATGAAGTGATGGGACCAGATGCCATGATCTTCGTTTTCTGAATGTTGAGCTTTAAGCTAAAAAAGCTTTTTTTAGCTTTTTTTACTTTTTTTTTTTAAGTAAAAAAGCTTTAAGCTTTTTTTACTCTCTTCTTTCACTTTCATCAAGAGGCTTTTTAGTTCCTCTTCACTTTCTGCCATAAGGGTGGTGTCATCTGCATATCTGAGATTATTGATATTTCTCCCTGCAACCTTGATTCCAGCCTGTGCTTCTTCCAGCCCAGCATTTCTCATGATGTACTCTGCAGGTAAGTTAAATAAACAGGGTGACAATATACAGCCTTGACGTCCTCCTTTTCCTATTTGGAACCTGTCTGTTTTCCCATGTCCAGTTCTAACTGTTGCTTCCTGACCTGCATACAAATTTTTCAAGAGGCAGTTCAGGTGGTCTGGTAGTCCCATCTCTTTCAGAATTTTCCACAGTTTATTGTGATCCACACAGTCAAAGGCTTTGGCATAGTCAATAAAGCAGAAATAGATGTTTTTCTGGAACTCTCTTGCTTTTTCAATGATCCAGTAGATGTTGGCAATTTGACCTCTGGTTCCTCTGCCTTTTCTAAAACCAGCTTGAACATCAGGAAGTGATTATACACCCACTCTTTACAAAAGAGTAGATCTGGGGCAAATGTCTTTTTCTAAAACTTTCCTTGGAAGTGAAATGCTAAAGGGAAGAATGAGTGGATATCTGTTGGGAGTCCCCATATAGAGGCCCTTCAGGCTATGAAAACTTAAAGAGACACTTTCTGGACTCAAAATGCTCAGTGGCATCAGGGAATAGATGTACATTAAGAAAGAAGGTTTTCTCAATTTTTCCTTCTGCATCTTCATTCACAAGCCCCCTCAGTTCAGACGCTTCCTGCATTCCAACAATCCACATCTCAGAAGCATGAGGCTTTTATGAGGAAAAGAGTGAGAATATGTTCTCGCATTTATCCTGGAGAAGGAAGGCTACAGGAAGTTTCTTCCTGTTTTTTTGTAGGTCCTTGTGCCGCGAAGGTAAATGGCATGACCTTTCCATCAGTATTTGAAAGCTTCTATCTGGCAAAGCTCTGTGACCTGTGGGCACCATCAGTTCTGTTCAGAACTGTGACTCTTCCTGATTTTCAGGTTCACTGCCTAGTGGACCAAGACTACAGTGACACTTAAGAGCAAACATGAGAAGGTAAAGACTCCCAGCACCCAAAGGAGACCATAAAATATTTCAAGAGCATTTCCCAAAATTTATCAGGAGCCATGGGGAAAGGGGATAAACATGTGGGGATAAAGAACAAGTGAAGTGAAAGTCACTCAGTTGTGTCCGACTCTTTATGACCCCATGGACTAGGCCAGAATACTGGAGTGGGTAACTTTTCCCTTCTCCAGGGGATCTTTCCAACCCAGGGATTAAACCCAGGTCTCCCGCATTGCAGGCAGATTCTTTACCAGCTGAGCCACAAGGGAAGCCCCTTATAAGAGCTTTTCATATTCTAACATGTATTGCAAATATCTTAGAACCAACTATGATAAGCAGATTTCTTAAAGTCTCCTCAACCCATAGGAACTACTCCTTCTCCCCAGGAAAGCATCTGATCAGACTAATGTTTCTGCAGTACTGATCTTCTAAAGTACAAAGTGATTAGAGATCCTTACATGTCACTATCAAGATAATCAAGAACAAAAGAAATGAAGGTCAAAGAGAGAAATGGCTTTATTTACTCTTACCTCCTCTGAATGGACTTAACAATGGTTTCAGTTATAACGTCTTAACCTGTAAGCATTGACTAATGTGAATCAGTAAACATGTTTGATCCCTTAGAGCACTCTGTGGAATCTTCCTTCCTGCACTATTGATCATCTAAGATAATGGGGGGGATTGAAGATCTGTGAGATCAATTTTTCAGGAGAAGAAAAGAAATGCAAACCAAATGTATTACAAGTGATGGTTCCATTTTTAACTCCCCTGGATGGTTCTGCTTTTTAGATACTCCTCTCTAAAGCCTTGTTAACCATAGGAACTGAGCGTTAATGTGGATTACAATCAGACATTCCATCACAGCATCAGTTTTCAGAGGATCCATAATCTAATCACATTTGCCAACTTTCCCTCTGTCATGTCCCTATTTGACTGTCAGTCACTCAGAAACCCCTGAGTTAGGCCACTGAGTAAAAGAAGAAACTGGTATTTTCCAAATATATTGATCTGGCTAAAGAGCTAGTTCCCAAGGAGAGGCACCAGGAGTCCAGAGTAAAATGCCCAGTTGATTCAGGCTGATGTCAAAATTCTAGAAGAGCCAACCCAGTGGAAAGGCAGATCCGTGTGTCACTCCTGACTCTTTGTGACCCCATGGCCTTTAGCCCTCCAGTCTCCTCTGTCCTCTGAATTTTCCTGCCAAGAATACTGGAGTGCATTACCATGTCCTTCTCCAGAGGATCGTCCAGACCCAGGGATCAAATCTGCTTTTCTTGCGTCTCCTGCATTGGCAGGGGGACTCTTTACCACTGTGCCACCTCAGAAAGCAGGTACCACTGGCTGTATTGGTCAGGTGGTAATGTTTGCATGAACAGTGGAGAGAAGGCTCTTGTCTACAGCCAAAGGGGCTAGGAAACAAGCCAGCTCTCGATGGGAGAGCGCTGGTGAGACATATGAATCTCTGGGGTTCCAGTCATGGTTCCGATCCTAGAGGACAGCTAAAGTTCAAAGCAGAAAACCCAGACAGATGATCATTGAGATCATAACAGAAAGTAGGATAACATGTGACTAGTAGAATATTCTGACCCATATATTAAATGACTTTTAGGAAACTCGGTGTTTGGAAGGACAGGGCATCCTTCCATTCACCCATCAAACATTTCTGAGCATGGACTATGTGCCAGGTATTGGGGATTCAAAGACACACCGGTCCCAGGGAGCCCCCAGCAGATGTGACCACTCATCTGTCTCCATGCCTGGTCAACTTTCTGCCCTGGGGGGAGAAAGAGAAGCTTCTAGAAACTTCACTTTCTCATGAAGTCTTCACTTGTCTCCCCTTATACTCCTGCCCTTTCCTCCTGCTTTTTTCTTCTTCTTGACTCCTTTTCTTCCTTCAGATGTTCCATACCCTTGTCACCATGAACTCACCTAACTCCAGGTGTCAGGTGTCCTGGTTGAGGTTAACTGACGACAAGTTTAGTTCCTCTGGGCACTCAGTTCGGTGTGCATTTGCATGTGCATTTGCATATGCATGTGTATACATGCACACGTGTACGTGTGCATGTGGTTTGAGATAAGACTGTCTCTCTAGCTGGACAGGAATATAGGGAAATTCACTTCCGTAAATAAATGTGGAAGTCTGCCCTGTGTCAAACACAGATCTAAGTACAGAGGATAACTGTACAAATATGCATGGATCTTTCTCCTGATGGTTTCTCAATTAAGCTGAAGCTGAGGGTCTGGATATGACAGACCTAATGAGAGTGTATTTTCCGTAGAATAATGGGCAGACCCCGTAGTTACCGCTCTCTGTCCCATAACCCTACATAAGAGAAAGTTCTTTTTTTTTTTATAAGCATTTAATGGTGAAAATACATCAAATCTGACAATAATTTTAAGCAGTGTTGCTTAAAAGAGTTAATGTCATGTTTACTTTTTCACAGGTATAATGTTGATTCCATCACATAATGTGATATTTGCACAGATGGTTTTATTTCCCATATAGCCATGGGAAAGGAAGGTAATCTGGATTGGGCTCCTGTTCTTTCATTTGTTAAGCGAGAGCTTAACAAATTCCCTTCCTTTTTGCGTTGCTTGAAAGACTTTGTCTGCAAGGACCCCTCTGTAGCTAATACAAGCTGCTCTGGGGTGACTCAGAAGAAGGTACAAGCACTTGGCTTGAGGTCACACAGCTTTAAAGGATCAGGGCTTTTCATGAAACTTTTTAAATTTTTAAATTTATTTACTTATTTTATTTTGGGGCTGCATTGGGCTTTTGCTGCTGCATGTGGGCTTACTCCAGTTAGTGAGCAGGAGTTACTTTCTAGTACTCATGCATGGACTTCTTACTGTGCTGGCTTCTCTGGTTGCAGAGCACAGGCTCTAGGGCCTGGGCTTCAGTAGTTGCGGCTCTCGGGCTCTAGAGGGTAGGCTGTGTAGTTGTGGTGCACAGGCTTATTTGTACCCTGGCATGTGGAATCTTCCTGGACATGGAAGCCATGTCCCCTGCTTTGGTGGATTCATGACCACTGAACCACCAGAGAAATCCTTTATGGAACTTTTCATTATACCTCTATCTGTATTCACACAAAGCTCCTGCTTTCTTTTTTACCTCGAACTTTGCTTTTTTTTTTTTTAAGAAAGAATGTCAGGAGACCAAGGGAGAAGTCAATTCTTCTAAGAAAAACTATTGTTGCATCAAAATAGTGATTCCCTGGATGCTGTGTGTTACCAATCAGTCTTCTGAAGGACAACAAAGGGGAAATTGCACTTATTCACAGGGCAAAGCATTTTACCTGGAGGATTCTTAGGAGAAAGGGGTATTGACCCCATAAAAAGTAGTCAAGAATTCTCTGAGCAGCCCTGGGATTCCAAATACTCCCCCATCAATATCACGTACCTGAGAAGTCCAAGATTCTAGACAAAGGCGCAGTCCCCACTGCAGCAAGCAGAGGGCTGGAAAGGACCTCAGAATGTCTGATTTAAGGGACAACTATTTTAAATGACATTTTAAAATTTTTCTAAAGAAGTAACATACATTCGATAAAGAAATGTGAGAAAATTTGGAAAAATCTGAAATCTACTCAGCTGTAATCTCACCAACCAAAAGGCAAATGTGTGGTGTGTTCTGCTTTTGCACTCATTATAAAAGGAATTTTTCCACTCCCGTATGGTTTCTCCTAGGGTGGACTTCATAGCACTATAGTCTGTCATCCTACATGGGTCCCATCACTTGTTTAACCTTTCTCCTACTGCTGAGTATTTCAGTTACTTTCCCTTCTCAGGACAGCAGACTGACAGCTCATGGCTGTTTGAAATGTTGCCCTCAGAGGTGGTGGCCTTTCCTGATGAGCTCCCTCAAGTGCACCTGATGAGAAAGGTAGGGACTCGTTCTCCTTGAAGTTCTTGATTTTTGTTTCAGTTTAGAGTGTTAACAACACACCTCACTGCTGGTGAAACAAAAATACATGCTTTTCTAACCTAAGTCTCTTATTTACCAACCCATGGAGGGAGATTTGGGCTAGACTCAATGACTGCTGGCATTTCACAGACAAAACCCTGAGAGGGCAGGATGAATAGAGCAAAAGAACCTTGGACTTACTATGTGCTTGCTGACTTCAGCTACTCTCAATTTCATTTTTCTAAAACTTTTCTCAAGGTGTTGTTCAATTGCTTGGTCGTGTCCGACTCCTTGTGACCCCATGGACTGCAGAACTCCAGGTTTCCCTGTCCTTTACTGTCTCCCAGAGTTTGCTCAAACTCATGTCCATTGAGTCAGTGACGCTATCCAATCATCTCATCCTCTGTCATCCCCTTTTCCTCCTGCCTTTAATCTTTCCTAGCAGGGGGTCTCTGCCAGTGAGTCAGCTCTTTGTATCAGGTGACCAAAGTATTGGAGTTTCAGCTTCAGCATCAGTCCTTCCAATGAATATTCAAGATTGATTGCCTTTAGGATTGACTGCTTTGATTTCCTTGCAGTCCAAGGGACTCTCAAGAGTCTTCTCCAGCACCACAATTTGAAAGCATCAGTTCTTCAGTGTTCAGCCTTCTTTACAGTCCAACTCTCACATCCATACATAACTACTGGAAAAACCACAGCTTTGACTATATGGACCCTTGTCAGCAAAATGATGTCTCTGCTTTTTAATATGTTGTCTAGGTTTGTCATAGTTTTTCTTCCAAGGAAGAAGCATCTTTTAATTTCATGGGTGCAGTCACCATCTGCAAGGATTTTGCAGCCCAAGAAAATAAAATCTGTCACTGTTTCCATTGTTTCCCCATCTATTTGCCATGAAGTGATGGGACTGGATGCCATGATCATAGATTTTTGAATGTTGAGTTTTAAGCCAGCTTTTTTACTCTGCTCTTTCACTTTCATCAAGAGGTTCTTAGTTTCTCTTCATTTTCTGCCATAAGGGTGGTGTCATCAGCATATCAGAGGTTGTTGATATTTCTCCCTGCAATCTTGATTCCAACTTGGACTTCATCTAGCCTGACATTTCACATGATCTACTCTGCATATATAACAAGCAGGGTGACAATATACAGCCTTGATATACTCCTTTCCCAATATGGAACCAGTCTGTTGTTCCATGTCCGGTTCTAACTTGTTTCTTGACCTGCGTGCAGGTTTCTCTGAAGACAGGTAAGGGGGTCTGGTATTCCCATCTCTTTCAAGAATTTTCCAAGGTTTGTTTTGGCCCACACAGACAAAGGCTTTAGCATAGTCAGTGAAGCAGAAGTAGATATTTTTCTGGAATTCCCTTGCTTTCCCTATGATTCAGCTTAACCATCTGGAAGTTCTCAGTTCACTTGCTATTGAAGCCTAGCATGGAGAATTTTGACCATTTGCTACTTTGCTAGCATGTGAAATGAGTGCAATTGTATGCCCTTCTTTGGGACTGTAATGAAAACTGACCTTTTCCAGTCCTGTGGTCACTGCTGAGTTTGAGTGCAGCACTTTAACAGCATCATCTTTTAGGATTTGAAATAGCTCAGCTGGAATTCTATCACCTCCATTAGCTTTGCTCGTAGTGATGCTCCCTAAAGCCCACTTGACTTTGCACTCCAGGATGTCTGGCTCTAGGACAGTGACCACACTATCATGGTTATCCCAGTCATTAAGACCTTTTTTGTATAGTTCTTCTGTGTATTCTTGCCACCTCTTCTTAATCTTCTCTGCTTCTGTTAGGTCCATACCATTTCTGTCCTTTATTGTGCCCATGCTTTGCATGAAATGTTCCCTTGATATCTCTATTTTCTTAAAGAGATCTCTGGTCTTTCCAATTCTATTGTTTTCTTCTATTTCTTTGCACTGTTCACTTAAGAAGGCTCTCATCTCTTCTTGTTGTTCTTCAGCACTCTGCATTCAGATGGGTATCTTTCCTTTTCTTCTCTGCCTTTCGCTTCCCTTCTTTTCTCAGCTATTGGTAAGGCCTCCTTGGACAACTATTTTGACTCTTCGCGTTTCTTTTTTTTGAGGATGTTTTTGATCACTGCCTCCTGTACGATGTTACAACCTCTGTCCATAGTTCTTCAGGCACTCTATCTATCAGATCTAATCCCTTGAATCTCTTTGTCCCTTCCACTGTATAATCACAAGGGATTTGATTTAAGTCATATCTGAATGTCCTAGTGGTTTTCCCTGATTTCTTCAATTTAAGTCTGAATTTTGCAATAAGGAGTTCATGATCTCAGCCATCGTCAGGTCCCAGTGAGCATATTACAAAATGGATGACTGTTTCAGAGTTTACTACTACCTTTTTTTTTTTTTTAATGGTCTTTATTTTCACTTTCTGCCAGATTCCAGAGATGTCAGCACAGCTTGACTCAGTGGGTGGTGTCCCCTAATGTAGAGACATTCTTGTAGGGCACATCCCTCCCACAAGCACTCCTTGTGTTATTTTTCTCTGATTGGTGAGTCACTGCTCTAAGTCACTCACATCCCATCACCTTGCTTCCTTTAGGTTAGTGACAGGGAGCAGAGGATATTAACTCAGTTCCCTTTAAGGAATCTGGTGAACCCAGGCTGTGGTCCCCAGTTGGTGAAACAACTGAGTAACAAAAGAAAGGGACAATGATGGGACATAGCAAAGAATATTTAACATATGGATAATAGGAATTTCTGAAGGTGAAACATATGCAAAGATGGAAGCCAATACTAAAACTATAATTCAGTAAAACAACTGAAAGTTTAAAAAAAGGTTTGTGAGTGCAAAATGAAAGTGAATACACTATAAGTGAGAATATCAATGTAAAATGACCAATACCAAGACATAGTTTAGTGAAATGACAAAATTAATGAAAAAGAAAAAAACCATTTGGGTAGCTAGCAATAAATGTGACCTATATAGAAAAAAAAATTTTAGTCAAGGAAAAAATTTTAAAGCAAGAATTTTATTTATTTTAAGAATTTGTTTTTAATTTGGAGGCAGTTTTACTGTTTGACATTTATTAGAAGGGTTTAAAAAAAACTATGGTTTCAGAGCTTCTGTTTTAGAAAATAAACTTACTCTTTTATGGAGAACAAAACCCAGTATTTTAGAGTTATAACTCAAAACTTTCAAAGTTATTTCCATGGCCTATTCCCAGGAGTTAACATATACTGTGATGTAATTACAATTTCCAGTGTCCTTCATTTCTGTGTAGGTTCCTGTTTCCACCTGGTATCATTTTTCCCCTGCCTTAAGGACTTCCTTCAGGCAATGAATTCTTTTAGCTTTTGTATGTTTGAGAAAGTCTTTGTTTAGTAAGTCTAATAAATGACAGCTCTCAAAAGCTTTATCCATTTTGAAAGGTATAAATAAATGTCAGAATAGAAATAAGATGTAAATACAGATGTTACAAATATTTTTTTTAAAAAGAATATGAAGAAATTTGTGCCAATATACGTATTTTCAATGAAATGGATAAATTCCTAAAGGAAAAAACAACTTGTCAAATATTATCTCGAGAAAACCTAGAGATATCACTTTTATGTGAAATCCTAAAAATAAGACAAATGAATGTATATATAGCAAAACCAAAACAGACTCACAGATATAGAACACAAATCTGTGGTTACTGAAGGTGAAAGAGAAGAAGGGTAAGGACAATTTATGGGTAGGGGATTAACAGACACCAACTATTATGTATAAAATAGGTAAGCAACAAGGATATAGTGTACAGCACAGGGAATTATAGCCTTTATCTTGTAATAACCTATAACACAGTATAATCTGAAAACATACTGAATGACTATTCTGTACACCTGAAACTAATATTGTCAATCAACTATACCTCAATTTTAAAAAAGAAGAACTAGAAAACTCAGCATGTCTGTAGTCATTAAAGAAATTGAAATAGAAGTTTAAAATAGTATTAAAGGGACTTCCCTCATGGTCCAGTGGCTATGATTTGGCCTTCCAATACGGGGGACGTGGGTTTGATCCCTGGCTGGGGAACTAAAATCCCACATGCTGTCGAGCAACCAAACCTGCGTGCTGCAACCAAGACCCAATGCAGTCTAAATAAATAAATAAAGTTTAAAAAATAAATAAAATAAAATAGTATTAAAGGAAATATCAGGGCCAGATGGCCTTTAAATTTTATAAACAATAAAATAACATATAATTCCAGTTATAGAAAATAAAGAAGGAATATTCCTCGCTTCTGAAGGTGAACACAGAATCTGGACACCAAAACCAAACAAGATAGTACCGAAAATTTTTCTGACCAATTTCATTCATGAATATAAATTTTTTTAAAGACTTAACTTTAAATATTAGCAAGTTAAATTCTGTTGAAAACATTTTTATAGCAAGTATTTAAGTAAGGAAAGTCACAATAGACTATCACACCACTACAGATCCTGACTTCAGGGAAAAATATGAAAAATAAGAGTATCCAGTTTTGTCACCATGATCCCATGAGGGTAAAATCCCCACATCAGTTTACACCGTGAGCGCCTACCCAGTCAGTACATGGATGGCTGCCTAGAGTCAAGTGTCCTCCTTTGATGCAAAACCCTGTTGCCATTTTGATGGAGTCTCAGAGAACATGGTCACCTATCGCTGCTCTTTCTTATGGGTAAAAACACTTCCTTCAGAAGGGGATTGTGTGTGTGTGCACGCACATATACATATATATGATGGGCTTCCCTGGTGGCTCAGTGGTAAAGAATTCGCCTGCCAATGCAGGAGACACAGGAGACATAGGTTCAATCCCTGGGTTGGGAAGATCCCCTGGAGAAGGAAATGGCAACCTGCTCCAGTGGTCTTGCCTGGGAAATTCCATGGATAGAAGAGCCAAGCTGGCTATAGTCCACAGGGTCACAAAAGAGTCAGACAACTCAGTGACTAAACAACAACAACACATATAAAATACATATATATATATGTATCCATTATATATAAAAATATAATTATATATAATGAAATATATATACAATGGATTCCAAGAAAGACATAGACTTTTTTCCCAAGGCAGCCACACTGCAAAGCTTATAACCCAGGTATTCTGTACAGATCTTCCTTTATGCCTGTAGCATTAGAATATTAAGTACTAAGAAGCACAAGAGCAGGAAAGTTATGGTAAACTCATAAGTCTCTGGGGGTTTTTGAAAGTTAGTTTGTATTAATATTTATGCTGGCTGAATTTTCTATTTAATCACCTGTAATCCTCCATTCCTATGTGGGTAACCAAGAAACTTCCAACCCATCTCTCCCCGTCTTGAGAGAAACCCAGAAAGAAGCCTTGGTCTCTGCTTGACCCCGGCACAATATACAGGCTAGACGTACTTCTTTCCTGATATATCATGTGAAATGCAGGGCTGGATGAAGCACAAGCTGGAGTCAAGATTGCCACGAGAAATATCAATAACCTCAAATATGCAGATGACACCACCCTTATGGCAGAAAGCGAAGAACTAAAAAGCCTCTTGATGAAAGTGAAAAAGGAGAGTGAAAAAGTTGGCTTAAAAATCAACATTCAGAAAACTAAGATCATGGCATCCAGCTCCATCACTTCATGGCAAATAGATGGGGAAACAATGGAAACGGTGAGAGACTTTTTTTTTTTTTGGCTCCAAAATCACTGCAGATGTTGACTGCAGCCATGAAATTAAAAGACAGTTGCTCCTCTGAAGAAAAGCTATGACCAACCTGCTGCTGCTGCTGCTAAGTAGCTTCAGTCGTGTCCGACTCTGTGTGACCCCATAATCGGCAGCCCCCCAGGCTCCCCTGTCCCTGGGATTCTCAAGGCAAGAACACTGGAGTGGGTTGCCATTTCCTTCTCAAATGCATGAAAGTGAAAAGTGAAAGTGAAGTCACTCAGTAGTGTCCGACTCTCAGTGACCCCATGGACTGTAGCCCACCAGGCTCCTCCCTCCATGGGATTTTCCAGGCAAGAGTACTGGAGTGGGGTGCCATTGCCTTCTCCGTGACCAACCTAGACAGCATATTAAAAAGCAGAGACATTACATTGCCAACAAAGGTCCATCTAGTCAAAGCTATGATTTTTTTCAGTAGTCATGTATGGATGTGAGAGTTGGAAAGCTGAGCGCCGAAGAATTGGTATTTTTGAACTGTGGTGTTGGAGAAGACTCTTGACAGTCCCTTGAACTGCCAGGAGATCCAACAAGTCTATCCTAAAGGAAATTAGTCCTGAGTACTCATTGGAGGACTAATGCTGAAGCTGAAACTCCAATACTTTGGCCACCTGATACAAAGAACTGACTCATTTGAAAAGACCCTGATGCTGGGAAAGATTGAAGGTGGGAGGAGAAGGGGACAACAGAAGATGAGAAGGTTGGATGGCATTACCGACGGGATGGACAAGAGTTTTAGTAAGCTCCAGGAGTTGGTGATGTCCAGGGAAGCCTGGCGTGCTGCAGTCCATGGGGTCGCAAAGAGTCGGACACGACTGAGCGACTGAACTGATTAACTGACCCCGGGACTGGGATGGCTCGGCGCCCCCTACGGGCCAGTTGAGGCGGCCGAAGCCACCGGCAGGAGACGCCGAAGGGACCGCGCGGTATG
>NW_011494689.1:215719-219782 GCF_000754665.1 Bison bison bison | reverse complement strand
CAGTCGCCCCGCTCGGCCACCTCTCCGTCCAGGCAGCGGCTTCTTCACGGGCTGTGTCCCGCGCATCAGCTATTTGTTTCTGTAAAGGAAGCGGAGTAGTCTCGAATCCCCTCCGCAGGAATCCATTGGGAAGAAAGGAGCTGAAGGTCCGGCAGGAGGACCCTGCGAGTCGGGCAACTAGGGGCTGCTCTTGGCCGGCGCCATCGGGAGTTCCTTTTAGAGTTGCCTGTGAGCAAGTCAGCCCAGCCAGCCAGGCTTGTGTAGCCGCTCCGTGGCAGCAAGGCTTTTCCAGGGTAGATGCCTTTTATGAGCTAAAAGGGCTTACTCCCTGCCACCTCCGTCCGCCCCAACTCTCCCCACCCGCATCTTGTGCTACACCCAAAAACCTACACCATGGGGAGACTTTTCTGGTGGTCCAATGGTTAAGACTCCGCTCCCAATACCGGGGCTCAGCTTCCATTCTTGCTGAGATAAATAAGATCCCACATGCCCTGCGAACCCCCCGCCGCTCAGTCAAGAAGAAAAATAAGGGTCGGGTGTGAAGTGAGGGTTTGGGGAGAGGCTAGGGGAGAGAGATTCTCGTGACTAGGAAAAATAAGGGATCCGCAGGCAAGAGAAGCATTTACAGGGAAGACTTTGGCAGAGCCTCAAAGCTCCGGAGATGTAGAGTGCAATCCGCTTCCCATGTCAGAGCTGGGAGGAACCTAGCTATCCAGGTGAACAGGGGCCCCGTTCTTACAGCCCACACAGATGGGCCTGATGGAGTCCTTCTTTTGGTAGTGGCAGTAGGGCGGCCGGGTTCCTGCCTTGGCAAAGCAGTCTGTGACGCTGACGTCGTGAGAGCTGTTGTGGCAGCTCAGCAAGGAGCCGCTGCTGGTACAGGGCACAGCTGGAGTTGTGCAGAAATCTGCTATGGTGGCCAGATCCTCGTGAATGAAGGTGTTGATCTGCTTGCATCTACCCCTGTGGATCAGCCACCGTCGCCTCATCATCACATCGCAGTATCGGTGCTGTCCCCCAGGAACCCATGACCTGGGGTTATCTATGTGCCGTCTTGAGAAGGGCAGGCCTGAAGCGAAGACAGTTAGCTCCAGCAGGAGGAGGAGGAGAAGGGTCCACGTCAGATTCATGTTCCCTGTGAAAGCAGGTCAAGGAAGGCTGAGGTCAAGGAGCAGGCTATGGTCCCTTTCCCTCAAGATAACTATTTCTAAGAACTCTTGGCCCAAACACTTAATGTTCCTGATGGCCCCTATTGTTTTATAGTCACTAAGTGTCCAACTCTTTTGTAACCCCCGTGGACTATATAGCCCTCCAGGTTCCTCTTTTTATGGGCTTGTCCAAGCAAGAATACTGGAGTGGATTGCCAGGGGAATCTTCACAACCCAGGGATCAAACCTGCATTTCTTGCATTGTAGACAGGCCCCTAGCTATGCTTACTCTTGTACTCACAGAAATTACTCTTCTCACATCCCCTTTCCACTTCACTGCCGCCCCCCGCCCCACCCCAACTTCTTTTCTCTGAGAAAGTGATGAGGAGAGAAGAGAAGGACTTGCCAAGAAAGAAGGTGCCTTTCACCCACTCACTCCTTAATGGGTCTAACTCTCCAGTGATTTTTCTCCTTACTCGAGTAGTTAACCTAAAGATATATCTCTGAAGTGTTTGCATATATCAGCCTCCTGATTCCGCAGCTTATGAATGAAGCAGGTGTTTCTGCCAAACCTTCCCTCCAGTGGGTGAGCTTGAAGGGTAATTGACAATCTATATGCCTTGCATCTTAGAAAATATTTCTACTTTCTTAAATTACTTATGCCTGTTTTAAATTTTGTTTAAAAGAAAGTGGGTGTGCTCAGTTCTAAGAGAGTGAACTTCATGTTTCCCTCTCCTAGTCCTCTGCCCCATGGAGGCAGAATAAAGACTCTGGCTTCTCTATGTGTAAGGAGTAAGGACTGGGTGTCAGGTTCCTGTTTCTGGGTCTAATATGCCGATTCCTTTCTTGAATACCTGAAAGTCTCAGGGCAGGGCTTTTGCAGAGCAGATGACATCCATGGAGACAGATATGTCCCTCTCAGCGGTGGATATTCCTAGCAGAAATGGAACCTTCATTGCCTTCCCTCTTTCCTCTAATCCTATAGGAATTATATTATGGACATTTTCTTCCCAGACCATAAGGGGAAGGCCATTTGGAAAACTCTCAGATCTGTCAATGATCTTAAACAGACTGCTTCATGGGACTCATTTCATGTTTACTATTTCACACCCAGAATCTTTATCAGCATCACACAGGGTACCTATGACATCACTACAAATATGAAGAAAGAAACCTGTAGTTTGGTGCCTGTCTTTCACAAACTTGCTCTTGGAGGCGGGCCACTTACCCCATCCTACTCATCTCTAAAGTGAAGATTATAGACTAGAGATCTCTTTCAGTTCAGTCATTTTCTGTCTTTCAACCCCTAATAAAGCATTGTTTGTGTGTATGAGTCCATGTGTGATTTTCTGTGTACCCTATTGGCTTATACATGTTCGGGTAGGGAGAAATATTTTGTTTGCAAATTGAGTTTCCCTTTGTGATTTGTTAATCCAATTAAATCTAATTTTTCTGAAAAACACTTGTTAGTGAATTTAGGCAAAAAAAATTTTCAATCACTTTTATGTAAAGATTATATTGTTTTTCTCTCCACAATTTATATTTTTGTGAATGTTCTTATTGTGGGAGAAGCTTTCTGAGACTTGGGTCTGCATTTCAGTAAGGGAAGGAAAGAAATCAATATACACACCTTCCAGAACTTCAAAATCAGCTAGGCTAGCAGACCTGCTAATGAGGGTGGGGGAGGGGCAGCTGCAAGTTGTAGTATAAGTAGATTTCATAGATCTTATATTGATAGGTCTCCTTGGTAGATAAGCCTCAAAAGCCTTTTGTCTAATTCAGCAACAAGGCAAGAGCTGATAACAGCAGTCAGGAAATTGAGTTGGGATATCATACCTAGATTTCAATATCCTTTAACTTCTGCTTGATCATTAGCCAAGAAAAGAGGAACTGTCTCTTTTTTAACTTTACTATCCTTAGCTATTCTTGTTGAATTCACACAATAGTTCTGACAAGTATGTTATTATTTACAGAGTTCACAATTTCCTGTGTTCATGGCCCTGCATAACTGGCCATATGGCTTAAAGTAGCCCACCCTCTGGTGTGTTCCACGTGGCCAAGTGTCAATAGTACGTAGAGCATATCACGTCTCAGAAGCAGTAGAGATCTGATTCAAATCAAGATCCTTTACCTGACCACAACTTTTTTTTTTTTTTAATTTATTTGGTGGTGCCAGCTCTTAGTTTTGGCACCCGGGATCTAGTTCCCTTACTAGGAATCGAACCAGGGCCCCACTGGGAGTGTGGAGTCTTGCCACTGGACCACTAGCAAAGTCCCTGACCCTAACTTTCTGAAGAGGGCATGTGGCAGGCCTCAGGACTAAGAAAGGTTTAGAAATTTATTCTCCATGAAAAAACGTGTCTTCATGTTGAGGGGAAACGGTCCCTTTGAAGTGTTATACTAACCCAGTTCTCTGAAAACAACCAAGAGGAAAAAGCACACTACCTAAAATTAGTAGTTGTGATTAGTGGCACCCTGCTTATTTAACTTCTATGCAGAGTACATCATGAGAAACGTTGGGCTGGCAGAAGCACAAGCTGGAATCAAGATTGCCGGGAGAAATATCAATAACCTCAGATATGCAGATGACACCACCCTTATGGCAGAAAGTGAAGAAGAACTAAAGAGCCTCCTGATGAAAGTGAAAGAGGAAAGTGAAAAAGTTGGCATAAAGTTCAACATTCAGAAAACTAAGATCATGGCATCCAGTCCCATCACTTCATGGCAAATAGATGGGGAAACAGTGGAAACAGTGGTTGACTTTATTTTGGGGGGCTCCAAAATCACTGAAGATGTTGATTGCAGCCATGAAATTAAAAGACACTTACTCCTTGGAAGGAAAGTTATGACCAACCTAGACAGCATATTCAAAAGCAGAGACATTACTTTGCCAACAAAGGTTCGTCTAGTCAAGG
>NW_011494689.1:214945-215619 GCF_000754665.1 Bison bison bison | reverse complement strand
ATGTATGGATGTGAGATTTAGACTATAAAGAAAGCTGAGTGCCAAAGAATTGATGCTTTTGAACTGTGGTGTTGGAGAAGACTCTTGAGAGTCCCTTGGACTGCAAGGAGATCCAACCAGTCCCTCCCAAAGTAGATTAGTCCTGGGTTCATTGGAGGGACTGATGCTGAAGCTGAAACTCCAATACTTTGGCCACCTGATGCGAAGAGCTGACTCATTTGAAAAGACCCTGATGCAGGGAAAGATTAAGGGTAGGAGGAGAGGGGGACGACAGAGGATGAGATGGTTGGATGGCATCACAGACTCAACGGACATGAGTTTGGGCAAACTCCGGGAGTTGTGATGGACAGGGGGGCCTGGGGTGCTGCGGTTCATGGGGTCGCAAAGAGTCGGACACGGCTGAGCGACTGAACTGACTGACTGACTGATCAGTGGCAGTTACTGAGCGATATGCAGACTCAGCAACTAAAATTTATGTGAAGAGATTTAGTGTAAGGTAAAGGTGCACAAGTGGAAAACTGTGGACAGACCAATCAGGAGAATCATAGAAGTGTACTCCAAGTACAATTTTAAAGGTGGAGAGTGTGGTTGCAAATCAGTCATGATATTGTGTGAGTCGCCTCTCAGGACACTTGTAGCAAGCGTGATGGGCAGTATCTGAGTGAACAGGATGT
>NW_011494689.1:214296-214845 GCF_000754665.1 Bison bison bison | reverse complement strand
AGGTAGGAGAGTGAGTGAAAACCCCTGGACTATTGCCACCTTCACCAAAGTCAGGGACTATTCCTCCCTAGTTGATCCCTTGTGGTGAAAGAGACTCAGTGCACCAACATCTCCCGAATCTTAAAGATAACACAGGAATGCGGATTTTTATGTGAATGATCCCAATTTGAAGAGTGAATATCTAAAACCCAGTATTAAATGTAAAATTGTATATGCCGATCCAGAGCAGGTTTTTGAGCCAGCTGCATCCCCTGTGACCACAGTGTATGATTTTCAGTTCATATTATAGACAGTTAAGTACAGGTCTTTCTACCCAGGGTGGTTGTCAGCATCACAGAAGGGCTAAACTACATTTAATTCATTTTGACATCCTCATCTCTCATGAAAATTCTTTTCACAAAATATACATGGAAAAAAACACTTGTTTCCTGATAACAGATACTAATGCATTTTAGGCAGGACAGGATTTCCAGCAGAATCCTATTAGCACCGCTTACTCCTTGGAAGGAAAGTTATGACCAACCTAGACAGCATATTCAAAAGCAGAGA
>NW_011494689.1:211309-214196 GCF_000754665.1 Bison bison bison | reverse complement strand
GAAGAAGGCTGAGTGCCGAAGAATTGATGCTTTTGAACTGTGGTGTTGGAGAAGACTCTGGAGAGTCCCTTGGACTGCAAGGAGATCCAACCAGTCCATTCTGAAGGAGATCAGCCCTGGGATTTCTTTGCAAGGAATGATGCTAAAGCTGAAACTCCAGTACTTTGGCCACTTCACAAGAAGAGTTGACTCATTGGAAAAGACTCTGATGCTGGGAGGGATTGGGGGCAGGAGGAGAAGGGGACGACAGAGGATGAGATGGCTGGATGGCGTCACTGACTCGATGGACGTGAGTCTGGGTGAACTCCGGGAGTTGGTGATGGACAGGGAGGCCTGGCGTGCTGTGATTCATGGGGTCGCAAAGAGTCGGACACGGCTGAGCGACTGAACTGAACTGAACTGAGTCCTATCTAGGTCACCATTATGTCAATGTTTATTTAAAGACATCAATGGTAAAATAATTGCATTTCTAGATGACAGAAATATAGAAAGACAGTAAAAATAAATAACGTGGATTAATTTTCGTGGCAGACTGTACAGTACCATTTAAGGACCTAATCTAGTTTTCTAACTTAGAGGTTAGACCAGAGATTTAACATCTCTTACCTGAAGGCTCTTCATACCTTAATACATTTTTCCTGTCTGTACAGTGTCCCACACCATCTTCTAAGTCTAGAATGCTCATTTATTCCCTAAAGTCCCTAAACGCTACTTATCCTTTATAACCCTGCTCAAATGGACATTTCCTCTGGAAACCTTCCTATCCCTTTGTCTGAAGTGCCCCTCAAAAAATGTCTTCACACAATGTTTTTACCTCTATCACACTGTAATAAAATCACGGGTGTACCATAATTTTTCTCTGCTTCTCTGAGGACCAAGAGTATGTTTCATGCATCAAGTTATACGCTATGACTTCCATAGTTCCAGGAAGGCAATGTCTTATCCACTAATGCTCATTTTATAAATTAAAAAAGTTTTTTCCTGTTAATAATGAGAAATGAAATGTACTAGAAAGATAAATGGTGGCTCTAAGGCAGACTGTTTTGTAGAAAATATCACAGATTAAACAGAATGCAAGAATTCAAGCTCTAGCTTGGAATCCCCTCTTTAATACTAAATGTTCATTCTCTGGTAGATCTTACAGACTTTCTTTTAGGTGTTTAAGGTTATGCTACTTCACAGGAAATGAGAGCAAAAATCAGGCCAGGGTAAAAACAAAAGAAAGTGAATTCAGTGCATGGGAAGCAGGAAAAAAAAAAGACAACAAGAACAGAAACTCATAGATGCAAACTAATTGCTTATAGGATTTTGTGCAATGAGAAATCCAGAGCTCAATTTTCCAGCACAGGGAGGTGAAGAGATAAAGAATATTTGGGTGAGAGGGAACCGGGACGATTACTAAAAATTAAACGGAGACCTGAATTCCTCTTGTGCAAACAAGCCTCCCTGACCCTTATTTGCTGAGTACAGGGCCTGCCTTTATGTACTTTAGTCTTTCAATGTGTTGCCCCCAAGCTAAGTTATAAAATCTAAGGCCATTCTGCAGCCAGTGATACTTTTTATCTGAAAGTCCAGACCCAGTGGCAGAGCTGGGCCCTGAACAATCCTAGATTGTTCAATTCTAGGCATCTGCCTAGAATTAGGTTTCCTACAAGAGAAGCAGCAGTGGTGTGTCCCTGGGGACACACAGATTGACAAATGATGAAACAAAGAGGCTCATTGCATGAGTGGGCCCTGTGCCAGTCTGCGGGTTTCTTCATGCCCTAGACTCGGAACCCTCATGCTTCTGCTGGCCCCACCCACAGGGACTGCTCTATATCTCCAGTCCCAAGGATGGGGGTACACCAGCTGCCCCTGAGCCCCAGGACATTCAGCTGGATCTGTTCTCACAGGAGCCACAGCAGAGGTACTGGGTAAGACAAGGAGCCCTAGGGCTGAATTTAGCGCCCAGAGCACAGGACAGACTTTGGGGTGAGGAGAAAGGAGCTAGAAACACAGTGACAGCCAGGGTCTGCTGGGTGAGTGAGGAGGGACTGTACTATTAGTTGCTGGGATGCAAAATATACCCTTCTTTTCACAGGAAACATGGTTCCAATACAGCAGGATTCTCGGCTTCGTCTCATTTTGCTGCTGGGGCTCTTGGGAATGGTGATCTCACTCCATGCCCCACCTGGTACTTTAACCCGGGCTCAGTGGTTTGAGATTCAGCACATAAATATGGCCCACCCTCAATGCAATGCCGCAATGAGAGTGGTTAACCGTTACAGAATGGTATGTAAAGATAAAAATACTTTTCTCCACAGAACATTTGCTTATGTAGCTCGTATTTGTAACACCCCAAATGTAACCTGCTCTACATCAGGCAGGATGAACTGTCATAATAGCTCAGTCCAAGTGCCTATAACCTACTGCAAACTCACAAGAAATGCAAGGAACTACACAAACTGCCGTTACCGACAGACAAGGGCACGGAGGATCTTCATCGTTGCCTGTGACAACAGATCACCTCGGGACAGTCCCAGGTACCCTGTGGTTCCAGTTCACTTGGATAACATCATCTAAATTTGGGGTCAGCACTTTGGCCTGTGCTTACCTGCCAAGCCCCATGGTCATAGCTGCAGTCCTATCCCCCGATCTTCCCAGGAGATCAGCATCAGTCCTCATGGCACCAGCCCCCCTGTGCCCTTTAAGCTTTGCTCAGCTGAAGCTACATATGTACCCACAATAAACTGTACAACATTACACACAAGGCTCTGTGTGTCTGCTTGTGCCCTTCTGTCGTGTGGCTACATCCTGGTCTAGAGGCATTTCTCCTTCTCAACAGAGATTTGTGGGAAAATGAGAGACATGAGGATAAGAGGTTCCTGTGTCTTGAAGTTGTGCAGAC
>NW_011494689.1:206562-209988 GCF_000754665.1 Bison bison bison | reverse complement strand
TGATACACGATACTTGATGCATGGGGCTAGTGCACTGGGACGACCCAGAGGGATGGTATGGGGAGGGAGGAGGGAGGAGGGTACAGGATGGGGACCACATGTATACCTGTGATGGATTCATTTTGATATTTGGCAAAACTAATACAATTATGTAAAGTTTAAAAATAAAATTTAAAGAAAAAAGAAAAATAAAAATTAGTTTTACAGGACAAGAGCATTTTAATCATGAGCATTAATGATAGAGGGAAATGAGGCTCAGGTGCTTCATACCTGTGAAGATAGGTAAAGAGCAATTTCTTATGGGGTACCAATGGAGCATGTCAGATACTCTAATAATGTGACCTGAAGACGAGTCTGCCAGCTGTGCAGGAACTGTGGGACAGTCAGGAACTCATGCTACCCAGGCCAAATCCCAGAGGCAAGGGATAAGGTAATGGCAACACAGCAGAAGAAGAAGTGCAGATTTGGGATTCTGTTTTCAACTTCAAATGATCAGATTTTAATGAAGGATTCAAAGTGGAGGGAGAGGGGAACAGAGGAGACTTCCTTGTGGCAGGAAAATGTACCTTCATCCTCTCACAAAGCCCCTATTGTTCTCCCTCCCTGAACCACACTCTCCCTCCTGCCCTTAGGCTTCCCCACCTTCTTCCTGCTATTTCCCTGTTCCTCAGCTTCCCCGGTTCCTGTGCTGAAGGTTGGGTTGGGGTCAGAGGGAGGTGGTGGCCCTAAAGCTTAAAAGTAGCTCATCTTTCTTAGGAGGCGTGAGGATTCAACGCAGAGCAAGGAAGGCTTCGCTTCCACCACCCTCTGTGATAGACATTCAAGATCTGGCTGCATTAAACCTGAGGCCAGCAGCACGGTGGCCACTATTAGAAAAGTTAATTGTCCACATCAGCATATTCCAAGGACACGTTCCTTGGGGTCCACTAGGCCTCCATTTCCAATTTTGTAAAATGCTCACAATAGTACCCAGTCTCAAAGAAGTCTTAGAGGAGTGAAAGTCATTAGTGACAGCAACACACTCTGTAAGGTCCAGCATGAAGTGAACGGGCAGTTCACATTGTTACTGCTTGTGCTTTATGGTCTAACATCAGGAACATTGCAAAGCAAGTTCCTCTGGAGGGTACAAAGAGGGTTGTCTCAAATGACCCTCAGATCAGAGCAAGAGGGTCCCAGGGTCAGGTCAGGAGATGTGAGAGGAGAGGAATCTGATCTAAACCCTGTGATTGGTTTTTGTCTGGAACTGAGATTTTACACACCGTGTTTCCACTTGAATCACATAAGGGAGAGAGACGGTGACAACATGGATGGACCTAGAGGGTATTACGTTTGGTGAAACAGCAGAGAGTGAAAGACAAATACTGTATGATGTCACTTTTATGTGGAATCTAAACAGCAGATGAGCAAGCATAACAAAACAGAATCAGAGTCATAGATACAGAGAACAAACAGGTGTTTGCCAGAGGGGAGTACAGTGAGGAAATGAAAGAGCCAGGTGAGGGAGATTAAGGTGTACAAAATTCTAGCTATGAAACAAATGAGTCTCAGGTGCACATTTACGGTGTGGGGGAATATAGTCAAAAATTATGTAGTATCTTTGGTAACAAATGACAACTAGATGTCACGGTGTCCATTTTGAAATGTACAGAAATATCGAATCACTCTGCTGTGTATCAGGAGCTAACAGTGCTATAGGTCAACTATACTTCACAAACAAACAAATGAAGCAAACTCATAGAAAGAGATTAGGTTTGTGGTTACCAGGGGTAGGGGATGAGAGCGAGGAGGAATTGGATGAAGATAGTCAATCTTCATCTTCAGGTTAAACTATTTTCAGATTAAAAGATAAATAAGTGCTACAGCTGTAATGCACAACATGATAAATACAATTAACACTGCTGTATGTTACATACGAAAGGTGTTAAGAGAGTAAATCCTAACAGTTCTCATAAAAAGGACAATTTTTTTCTATTTCTTTAATTTTGCATCCATATGAGATAATGAATGTTCACTAAACTTATTGTGATGATCACTGCATCACGTTTGTAGGTCAAACCATTGTGCTGTACACCTTAAACTTACGTAGTGCTGTGTGTCAATTGTATCTCAGTAAAATTTAAAGAAATAAAAAAGAGTGAGGCAAGGAGTAGGGAAGAGAGCACAGAAATTCTGTTCTCATCCCCAGTTCAAATTACCTATGAAACACAGCCTTTTTTGACACTAAAACTTTACTTATGTTATTAAACATAACTGTTTAAATGGATAACTGTTACTTGTGTCTGAAGTCTGAGTTACAATAATTTCATAAGGACAATGCCTACTTCAAAATTCTTAGTATTTCAAGGTATATTGAACTCAAAACTGGTGACATGAGAGAACTTAGTGAACAGGAACAGCAGGGTGATTAAAATGGAAAAGAATACTGAATAGATCAAATCATTCACATACTCCACTGAGTTAAAAAATGCGACCCACAGCACACCATATGGACATTACCAAATCTGAACTTATCAGAAATTCAGTCTCACCTGGAAGGTGAAATTTGTCTGGAGGGGAATCAAGAGCTTTAGTGGCAACTGATAATGAGAAAGAATGAATTCTTCATTTCCTTTTTAACAAAATGTGAGAGCCTTTTGCCACAGTTCTTTCATTGTGAGCAGTTATCTCAAAAACAGAGATTCAAAACCAAGTGGAGGATTAAATAAATACATTCATTCATCTACTTTAATACCCTCTACACCTTCCCCAAATTTTGGCCAGCTTCTGACCCACAGGGTCCTCCACAGCTTTGACTGTTCAGGAGTTCCTTTGGCCACAACGGTGTGCTGAAGGCCCTTCCCTCCACGTACTTGGCCTTGCTGGTGATGTCCTAACAATCTGAAAGAGCAGTTACACTGTCCCGAGAAACAAGGAACTGTTATGGCTTAATGTGCAGCTTATCAGAACTCTGATGATGAAAAGAAAACCGAAGTTTCCCTCTCTTTCTCCATTTCCATCTCTCCAAGATCCTGGTGCACACATCAGGCAAATTTCTCTCACATTTTTTTAAGGTGACTGCAACAGCTCCAAACCTTTTACCACCTCAGGAATAAGTCCAGCAGAAGATAGCCCTGTCTTCAACTGCCAACATTTCCATCAAATATATCTGGTTGTGTAAAAGGTTGACCTCAGAATCAACACCTGTGATCTGAGAAATGGAATGCATGCACTGATTAGGTCAAGAATGGTTCAAGGACCCTCATGGTCCTTGAACAAACCATTTTGCAGTATCTATTAGGGTCTTACCTTTCAAACCATTTAACTATATGAGGCAGGATTCTCTTTACATAATTTAGCAAACTATCATAGTACAATGGATGAATGCAAAAGCAGATATAGAATCCAATTGTCAACACAGAGTCAGCCAGTAAAGAAAATGTGAAACAA
>NW_011494689.1:203955-204354 GCF_000754665.1 Bison bison bison | reverse complement strand
GGTATGTAGGGATATACTATTGTATTTTATCCTGAACAGGGGGCTGTATAAAATACAATAGTATATCCCTACATACCGGGGTCCAGCCCCGGTTGGATCCAGGGATTCCCTCGGGAGGACGGCGTTGGTGAAAAGGATAGCAAAGCAGAGAGATTAGAGGCTCATTATAACTGGTTTACGCGGAAAGTCAATAAAACCCGTGACATCAGGTTTGCTCTGACCACGGAGGCCGCAGGCGCCCTCTCGAATCGCTGAAGGTGCCCCACCTTAGGCACCTTCTCGAGTGGGTCTTCGAAGCCCAGGAAAGTAAGTGGTCCCAGAGGACCCCCACACTCCAATTATATGTCCTGAAGGAAGAACAGAAAAGAAAAGGAGAGAAAAGGAAGCAAGAAAGAACGA
>NW_011494689.1:196534-202751 GCF_000754665.1 Bison bison bison | reverse complement strand
ATTCTTTTTACTAGGTTTGCTCTCTTAGTATGTTTGAATTTACATCTGTCATTTACACGCATCTGTGTGTTTTTAAAGGAAAAAGTCAAATAGACTACTTCACTATAGTCCCTTCTCAGTCGAGGGACCCAAGGAAGAGTCCCTGGTAATAGAAAACTCAAACAAACTTTTCTATTTGTTTTGAAATCGAAAGCTCAAACAAAGCTATTTGCTTTCAAAGCTCATAACTCATATTTATGACATAAAACATAAACTACCATGGGTGATGCAGCACAGAGCTGACCTCGGAAAACCCAGCTGGGAAGCTGCAGATATTCCCTCCTTCCTCCACCTGCCTCCCTCAGCAAATCAGCCTCCTTCGTGATGGAGAGTTCCTGGTACACAGTAGGCGCTCATAATCTGAAACCTACTTGCTTACTATCCTGAGATTTTCCTCAGTGATTAAAAGAGCCTTTTGAAAGTTCAAAGCCAGGTTAAAGAACCAGAAAGTCATTAAGTTTTGGTCCCACTCGGCCCGCAAGTTCCAGGCGGCGCAGCGCCCCCTGCCGACCGAGGAGGCGGCCGTGGGAACCCTCCCCCGAGCGCAAAGGCGCTGAGCCTGTATGTGGGGTCTCCGCAGCTCCAGGCCCCCTCCTCTTCTAGCAGGGCTTCCTCCTCAGGCTGTGCTTGCAAGTCTAGGGTTTGTTTCTAAGAAGGAAGCGGAGGCCCTATGGGTAGAGCATCGAAACCCCTGTCAGGAGTCCTTGATCTGCGCCTCAGTGGAAGCGGAGGCCCTATGGGTAGAGCATCGAAACCCCTGTCAGGAGTCCTTGATCTGCGCCTCAGTGGCGGAAGCTCTGCGGGTGAAGAGACCCGAAGAAAAACGCTGTGGGTCCGGTCACCCGGGCCTTGGGTCAGCGCCATCGGAGTTCTATTCGAGCTGCCGTGGGCCGATCGATCAGTGAGCCCAGAGAACATCATCCCAGGGAGGGAACATGACTTTCCCGAATAGATGCCCACCATCCTATCAGCACATACGCCCGCACGCAAGAACTTGCTGACTCTCCGGGCCCCTGTGTCCTTCAATCCCGCCCAGGAAGAGGGCGAGGAATTCGAGGAACAGGGGAGAACCAGCCAAGAAAACGGGCCAGACTGGAACGAGGCGCAAGCCCAGCACAGAATTTCGCAGCAGCTCCTGCCCTCTGCTGGCGGAAGGCTGATTTACGTTGTGAGAGAGGCAGCTGCGTGGGGTCAGCGAGGGGTGCGGATTTGGGACCCAGAAGCATTAGAACGGACTGAGGGTCCCCATAGATAAGAAGGGGCTTGTATCGCAGCACATGTCCTACTAGGAAAGGGGGAGTCTATACCAGCCCCCCATTTGACCTCGTGGGTAACCGGCATGGAGCTTTAGTTGCACAATAGATGGTAAAGGCTGGCATGGAGCCGCTATCCATCAGTGACCTTGGCATCTTGAGAATGTTGTGTAGTGGCAACTGATTTGAGGAGCCTTATTCGGCAAACATTTCTTGAGTACCTATGTGTGAGACGCTGTTAGAGGTATGTGGGAGTCATCAGAGAATACAGCGGACAAAAAGAGAGAGAGAGACAATAAACATAATAAAGTATGCAAGCTGTATAGACGGGATGATGAGCTCTGTGGGGAAAATACAGCAAGAAGGACAATGAGGCGCAGCTACCAGTAGCATTTTAAACTAAGGGTCATGAGAGAGCCAGGAGACAGTGGTGTCCCAGACCCAACATGCCGATTGACAGGTCTGTCTGTCTTGAGGGCACCCGGACTGATCTTAAAGGCTTTTCACGCTTGTTTCTGTCACAGAAGCCCCACTGCCAGGTCAGAATCATCAAGGAGGAGGGAGTGATTGGCCATACTTGATGCTGCTGAGCCTGGAGAATCAACTCGGCTGGGGTGGGGAGGTCTCATTTCAAGTGCAAGGAGTGCCCCCTAACTTCTACTTATGGAGAGTCAGTTGAGGAGACTGACAAAGTTCTTGGCCTAGAAGAAGACTGTCTTGTTCAGGTGTGAGTCGGAAAAGGATCTGAGTCGTGTTCTCTGTCCTAGAGGAGGGAATGAAGAGACAGAGAGGAGGGGATCTCTATCTCACTTCCCCCAAATTACCAGTCCTTCTTGCCTCAGACCCCAGACCTTCAGCACTCTCCCCTTCTCTTTCTCCTCCCTTGTCTGAGTACTCACGTGATAGGCTCACTTTGTCTTCCCTTCCTTTGTCTTGAGCATCCAGTTCAAGCTCCTCCCTCTTCTTTTCCCTCCATCCCACTACCTTGACTCTGCACATTCTTCTAGAGATCTCTACAGGTAACACACCGATCCACCTCATTTCTAAATAGCCACATGGTACTAATGGAATCCTTGTATCAAGGAGCCACGTGTTTGAAAGTCAAAGTTAGTCACTCAGTCGTGTCCAACTTTTTGTAACCCCATGGACTATAGCCCCCCAGGCTCCTCTGTCCATGGAATTCTTCAGGCAAGAATACTGAAGTGGGTTGCCATTTCCTTCTCCAGGGGATCTTTCCGACCCAGGGATCAAACCTGGGTCTCCTGCATTGCAAGCAGATGCTTTACCAACTGAGCCACTAGGGAAGCCATGTGTTTAATTCCCACTTTTATCTCTACTTTTCTGTGTCAGCTAGATAAATCACTCCAGGATTCTAGTTCTCAGATGTTAATTGAAGGATTTGGAACAGAACAAGTTCTCTTGTAATTCTCTGAATTCCTGATAAAGGAATTCCTGATAAAGGGTGTATGTGTGGGAGAGGAATGTCTACAGAAAGTGCAATCCTCATTTCTGAATTTTTCTACTATGTAAAGCTTATTTTCTTAAAAGATTATGCCTAAATCCATAGGAAATAAGTCGATACCTGAAATAAAATAATCGTAATATATATACATACATGTGTGTATATGTGATGGTTAATTTTCTGTCAACTTGACTGGCCCATGGGGGGCCCAGATGTTCAGTCAAACCTTATCCTGGGTATTTCTGTGACAGTGGTTTTGGATGAGATTAATATTTAAACTGGTAGACTAGGGGGACTTCCCTGGTGGTCCAGTGGCTAAGACTTTGTGCTCCCAGTGCAGAGGGCCCAGAATTGATCACTGGTCAGGGAACTAGATCCCACATGCTTCAACTAAGAGTCTACATCCTTCACCTAAAGAGCCCTCATGCCATAACAAAGATTGACAATCCCATGTGCCCCAACTACGACCTGGCATGGCCATATAAATAAAAACAAATATTAAAAAAATTAAAAATTGGTAGACTGAGTAAAACAGATTCCTCGCCCTGACGTGGGTGGCCCTCATCCAGTCAGTTGAAGGCCTGAATAGTTTGCTGTCAGTCAGCGTACATTAGCAGAGTAGTTCCATTCTTCGCTGTCTCCAGCGAGGTTCACCAGTCTCTGGTCGACTAGGAAAGCAAAAGGCCTGGAACTCATTAAACCTAACCGGAAGCTTTGATGGGTGCTATGCAGCAAAGAATTGATGCTTTTGAACTGTGGTGTTGGAGAAGACTCTGGAGAGTCCCTTGGACTGCAAGGAGATCCAACCAGTCCATTCTAAAGGACATCAGCCCTGGGATTTCTTTGGAAGGAATGATGCTAAAGCTGAAACTCCAGTACTTTGGCCACCTCATGTGAAGAGTTGACTCATTGGAAAAGGCTCTCATGCTGGGAGGGATTGGGGACAGGAGGAGAAGGGGACGACAGAGGATGAGATGGCTGGATGGCATCACCGACTCGATGGACGTGAGTTTGAGTGAACTCCGGGAGCTGGTAATGGACAGGGAGGCCTGGCGTGCTGTAATTCATGGGGTTGCAAAGAGTCGGACACAACTGAACGACTGAACTGAATTGAACTGAACTGATGCAGTGTAAAATATCTGTGCATCATTCACAATTTTTATGACTCTTGGTGTGCTGAAAATAAAGGCAAAATATGTTGAAAATAATAAGAAAGCCACCACCTCTTTGATGCACCCATTTCATACATGGCAGTTGGAATTAAGCCTCCCAATAAGGCTGCCCAATAGGTAACACTCCCTATACTTTCTAGTGTTTTCTCACCTGTACTCAAGACCCAGCATGACCCACTAGTAGACCTAGGATGTCTGTGGACAGTATGCAGGAGGAATTTTACTCTTTCTCTGGGATAAGGGAAGGTAAGCTCCTTGGCTGAGGTCTCATGGTTGGTGAGGGGCAGAGCTGTGAGTCAAACTTTGTTCTCTGTTTTTAAAAAGCCATGCACTTTAACAGACAAACAAGCTTGTTCCTCTCACGTTAGACCAAGAGGAATCATGGGATAATACCCCACACAGGAAAATATCCTGGCTTTGGAGGAAGAACATACGTTAACAATTAAGAGCCCCCAAATTCCTCTAAATGGCATCAAAGGGAAAGCCTTACTGCTAGAAATTATCAGCAGTAATGTCTATTATTGAGAAACAAGTGGAATAGCTCAAACTGAGAAGCCAATTAGGGCACAGACCCAGGTAAGCCTGACTTTATCTCAAGCTTTCCCAGACATCAGATATCCTGCATGATAGCTCCATTCCAACTGTATTATTCATTAACATTTCCCTTTTATCAACTCAGTTTTTACACAATTTTGTTCTAAGGCATAATACATATGAAAACACAGATTTGACACACTGATTATTCCTCACATTAAAATAAATCCCTAACAATTAATACCTTAAATATTTATCTGTGTACTCCTTGACATCAGTGAGCTCACTTCTCGCCAATTGTACACATTTCATGTTTTTACAAACAGCTGTACCTACAGAAAAATAAAAAACCCAAAAACCCAAGCACAGTGGGAAAAAATGAACCCAAAAATCAAAGATTTGGTCATATGTAACCAATTCTGTTCAAAAGAAAAGCTACTCCAAGCAGTGTTCATAATTATAAAATGTTATTACCACAGTCCTTCTTTCCTTGCCGGCAAGCAGTGTTCATTGTTGCCCCTGTAACAGCCACTGCATTAGGAAAGCTGTGTCCAGGAACGTATTAACAGTTGGCAACTCCCTATCAGCAGATTAAGGGCACACGTTGCAAGAGCTCCTTAGGGCTGAAGAAATTTCAAGTACCAAACATCAAGATGGCTTTGAGAAACCCTGTGGCCAAAGCCCTCAACAGTTATTTTTCAGTTCAGTTCAGTTCAGTCTCTCAGTCGTGTGCGACTCTTTGCGACCCCATGAATCACAGCACGCCAGGCCTCCTTGTCCATCACCAACTCCCGGAGTTCACTCAGACTCATGTCCATTGAGTCAGTGATGCCATCCAGCCAATTCATCCTCTGTCGTCCCCTTCTCCTCCTGCCCCCAATCCCTCCCAGCATCAGAGTCTTTTCCAATGAGTCAACTCTTCGCATGAGGTGGCCAAAGTACTGGAGTTTCAACTTTAGCATCATTTTTTACCACAATGCAAAAGACCTTTTTCCCAAGACTATACCTTACAATGTCCCTCAATTACAAATAATAGCATAATGACATTGGCTGCTAATTCAGTGGCTGTTGTAACACAGATGGGGCGATTAAGCTAATGAAATAATAGAATGAGCTCACATTTAGCAGTCTTTTGATACTAAAGAAAAATCATGCTGAGAATTCCAGTTTAATTATGGGTTTGTATTAATCCCTTTTCAAATAAACAAATCCTCAGCCCAAGATCTTTCTTGTCAACTGAATCATTTGGGTTTGATTGGAAGGAAATAGAGGACAGTTAAAAATGTGCAGAGAAAATCTATAGATGAAACTATCAGAAATTATGTTTGGGGATGTTCTCTGAACACAATCTAAAGAAGAATGGTCAAGGATCAGGCAGAGTATCAGCCAGACTCCTCTTGGGACACTTAACAAGTCTGACGGCTCATGAACCCAAATGTGTGCAGGAGTCGGATAGGTATCATCCCTGAGCGAACAGACAGGATGGGAGTCAGGAGGGAGGAATGGAGCCAGGGAAGATTTCTTGAGCTTTTTAGAAGTGGCCTATTCTACTCAGCTCTGGCTGATGGTTACATGGCCACACTTTGAGGCTATTTTAAGGCAAGCCAAGGATCATATTTTCTATATGAAAATCCCTCTTTGGAAAGGTTATCATGGACTCCAAAAATTAGTTTAAATATTAAAAAATAACATCATCAACAAAACCCACTGACTAAGCCAATCAGATCGGCTTTTGAACCAGACAGACCCCTATAACT
>NW_011494689.1:183341-196204 GCF_000754665.1 Bison bison bison | reverse complement strand
AGACCTGGGTTCAATTCCTGGGTTAGGAAGATCCCCTGGAGAAGGGAAAGACTACCCACTCCAGTATTACTGCCTGGAGAATTCCATGGACTTCCATGGAAGAGTCATGACTCTTTGCAACACGACTGAGCGACTTTCACGTTCTACAGCCTTGCTGCCCACTGAGACTCTAAATCATTGCAGAAGGGCTACATTATTCTTAATTCACTTTTATACCCTTTTCATGTATAAAAGCTGGTTTTAGAAAAGGCAGAGGAACCAGAGATCAAATTGCCGACATCCTCTGGATCATCAAAAAAGCAAGACAGTTTCAGAAAAATATCTATTTCTGCTTTACTGACTATGCCAAAGCCTTTGACTGTGTGGATCACAATAAACTGTGGAAAATTCTGGAAGAGATGGGAATACCAGACCACCTGACTGGCCTCTTGAAAAATCTGTATGCAGGTCATGAAGCAACTAGAACTTAGAACAAGTTAGAACTGGACATGGAACAACAGACTGGTTCCAAATAGGAAAAGGAGTACATCAAGGCTGTATATTGTCACCCTGCTTATTTAACTTATACACAGAGTACATCATGAGAAACACTGGGCTGGAGGAAGCACAAGCCGGAATCAAGATTGCCGGGAGAAATATCAATAACCTCAGATATGCAGATGACATCACCCTTATGGCAGGAAGTGAAGAAGAACTAAAGAGCCTATTGATGAAAGTGAAAAAGGAGAGTGAAAAAGCTGGCTTAGAGTTCAATATTCAGAAACTAAGATCATGGCATCCAATCCCATCACTTCATGGCAAATAGATGGGGAAACAGTGAAACAGTGGCTGACTTTATTTGGGGGGGGCTCCAAAATCACTGCAGATGATGACTGAAGCCATGAAATTAAAAGACATTTACTCCTTGGAAGGAAAGTTATGACCAACCTAGACAGCATATTAAAAAGCAGAGACATTACTTTGCTGACAAAGATCTGTCTAGTCAAAGCTATGGTTTTTCCAGTAGTCATGTATGGATGTGAGAGTTGGACTATAAAGAAAGCTGAGCGCAGAATTGATGCTTTTGAACTGTGGTGTTGGAGAAAACTCTTGAGAGTCCTTTGGACTGCAAGGAGATCAAATCAGTCAATCCTAAAGGAAATCAGTCCTGGGTGTTCATTGGAGGGACTGGTGCTGAAGCTGAAACTCCAATACTTTGGCTACCTGATTCGAAGAGCTGACTCATTTGAAAAGACCCTGATGCTGGGCAAGATTGAAGGCAGGAGGAGAAGGAGATGACAGAGGATGGGATGGTTGGATGGCATCACCGACTCAATGGACATGAGTTTGGGTAAACTCCAGGAGTTGGTGATGGACAGGGAAGCCTGGTGTGCTGCGTTCCATGGGGTCGCAAAGAGTCAGACACGACTGAGCGACTGAACTGAGCTGAACAACCTATAAAAAGGGCTTTCCAGGTGGTGGTAGTGGTAAAGAACCTGCCTTCCAATGGAAGTAGACATAAGAGACACAGGTTCAATCCCTAGGTCGAGAAGATCCCCTGGAGGAGAGCATGGCAATCCACCCCAGTATTCTCACCTGGAGAATCTCAAGGACAGTGGAGACTGCGGGCTATGATCCATAGGGTCACAAAGAGTCAGACGTGACTGACACAACTCAGCACACATGCACGCACCTATAAAAATATTTCACACCCAGTATATATACAAAAAGCTACTTGATACTCAAAATAATTAAGGAGTTCCACAAAACAAGATGACACAGCACAGTGCTAATAGCTCAGCCTTCAGTCCTATCCAGGTCAACATTTGTGTCCAGATTTATAGAAGGACATCAGTGGTAACATGATCACATTTGCAGATAAGAATACAGAAAAGGAGTAAAAAATTACATGAATTCATTTTGTTGAAAGATGATATTATGCCAATTTAAGAGTCTGATCCCAATTTTTCTCACCTAGAAGCTGGACCAGTGACTTGATGTCTGGCCTTCCCTGCCTTTGTGCACTGTTGCACATCAATTCCTTTGTCCAGAATGCTCATCCTTACCCTAATGCCCAGCAAACTCCTGCTCATCCTCATGACCCAGCACAAAAGAGGCTTCCAGCCTCCTCCTAGAAGCCTTCCTGGACCCATCAAGGAAAGTAACTTCCTCCACTTCCTGAACTCCCATTAAATCATGCTTACACCAGCGATATGATTGTCCTTCTATCACAAATTCAGTTTCTCTACTTCCCATAGGTTACTTGGGAATCTAGACTACATTTCATGTATCTTGGTATACCCTGTGATTAACACGGTTTCAGGAAGAGTGCACTGTCCTTAAATGACTGATTTACAAAAAGAAAATTCCCAATTTACATAATGAAATATAAGCACTGGGCATGTACATGAGAGTTGTGTAGAAAACAGCCTGTTCGTGCATGCTCAGTCGCTTCAGTCATGTCTGACTCTTGGTGACCCTATAGACTGTAGCCCACCAGGATCCTCTGTCCATGTGATTCTCCAGGCAAGGATATTAGAGAGGGTAGCCATGCCCTCCTCCAGAGGATCTTCTCAACCCAGGGATCAAACCTGCATCTCTTGCACTGCAGGTGAATTATTTACCGCTGAGCCACTGGGGAAGACCAGAAAACAGCACAAATGTGAATCAATGCAAGATCCTCGAAACCGAGATTGTATTCTTTTACAGAAAGTCTTCTGTGTTTTTTCAGATTGTTGGCTGACATAGAGTAGGAGCAATAATCAGGTTCAGACTGAAAATTAATAAATCCAATACAAATGAAACAGAGGGAAGAGCTCAAGAAGCACTTAACAAACTGTACTAACCTCTGCACAATTTTGAACAGCAAGAAGTTCAAAGGCTTAAGTTTCTAGCATCAGGAAATGATGAGATGGAGAAAGCTTATGTGAATTAAAAACAAGGAACATTACTAAAAATAAAAAGGAACCTGGGTTCCTCCTTTGCAAACAGCCTTCCCTGGCTCTATTTCTCCTGAGTATTAGGTTTTTTATTTTTTATTTTTGGTGGGGGGAACACATTTGTGGGATCTTAACCCACTCCAGTGTTCTTGCCTGGAGAATCCCAGGGACAGGGGAGCCTGGTGGGCTGCCGTCTGTGGGGTCGCACAGAGTCGGACATGACTGAAGTGACTTAGCAGCAGCAGCAGTGGGATCTTAGTTCCCTGACCAGGGATTGAACCAGGGGCCTCAGCAGTGGAAGTGCTGAATCCTAACCAGTGGACCAGGGAATTCTCTCTTTTTATATGACATGGCCCCTTTAGTGGGCTGAAGTAGGATTAAAAAGGAGATTTTACTGATATCTGATTCCATAGTACTTTCAGAGCTTGAATTGAGGCACCTCGGTGAGTTCAAAATACAAATTTGGAACAAGATTGTACAAGAAAAAGAAGACAGCACCTCCCATAACATATTCCACTCCTCGCCTGGTTTTCACCCTTAACACAAGGCTTGGCACATTTAATGCAGTCAGTAAAGGATTCCACTAATTCAGAAATGAAAACTAATTCTCATATCATAAATAAATATCTTTTCTCATTATACACCTTTCTCTCTCTATTTTTTCTCTTTTTTATTCCTTTTCTTCACACATTTCTTCTTCATTTTCTGGACAACCTCCTGGGCTATGAGGCTATGGGCTGGATAGCTATGTTTGCCAAGCTGGCTTCTAGTAAATCTCAAAAACACTTATGGGTCCTTCCAGAAAGTTCTCTCTTAAATTAGTTCCTGTTGCAGGGCAGTATATTAGAGACAATATTTCTAGAAGGCAAGTTTCCTTCCTGGAATTCCTCTCCTGAATCTGGAATGGAAACTGCTAAATAAGTTGTTGAACAAAGGAGGCCCCTGACCCAGATGACTACATTTGGAATAATTTTAAGATTTCCTTCAAAGAGTCATGAACTGATAGAAGGAAGACTTCTACATCCCCTCACTGCCATGGCCACTCTCATGCCCATGTCAAAGTCCCAGGCTCTCAGAAGAGAAATGGGATACTCCGGGTGGGGGTCCAATCCTTTTCACCTCTAGAGAAGCTCCTGTATATATAAGATTCATGTTCTGTGGATGTCAGAGATCCATTCAAGCCATCTATGCAGAGCTGAGTACTGCTCTGTGATGCTACATGGACTGGAGGTCCCTTTGCTCCCTTGTATCACATCTGTAGAGATACTTGGCAATGTCTACCCAGCCAGATTTTTTAAAATATATATTCCTCTGAAACCAGCTTGCTCTCTTTAACAAAAGTTTTTGCCAAAGAAGATACCCTAATATACTGTGCACCCCAGCTCCCTCTAAGAGCCAGCCCGAAATGAATGGAAACACTTGACTTTTGAGGAAGACATTGCTGGTTTTGCCACTGTTAAGTGTGTGAGCTTCTGTTTGATCATCTTTAAAGTGAGAATAATACTATCTATCTTGTGGGTTCTCCTGAGGGTTAAGTGAGTCAATTTAAGTAAAGTGTTTACCCCATAGAAGTTGCTCGAAAATGAGAGCTTGCAATTTGCTCTAAAATTTTCTACATATGAAGTTAAATTAGCTGTTCTTACTTGTATCTAATTTATCTAACACATATAAACAAGCATGTACTTTCTCTAGTATTAAAGGACCAGAACTTTGAAATAATAATGCTGACTTCCATATGCAGATATGTTACTGGGCTCTCAATACAAGGAAACAACCCCTGGGCTTGTTGTTATGCTCTGAAGAATAATAGTCTCCCAGGCTTCCTTGGGGCCAGCGACGCCAGATGCACCTAGACTTGGCATTGCCAACTCACAGCTTCCCCCACCCCCCACCCCACAACATACAGAAGCGTCAGTGCTCGGATCCGGGGAACATTCACCATGTATGGGAGTGAACTTGTCAACAGCTGAATACAAATAGTTTGTTGTGGCACTTTTGTTCCAGGATATACATCCCATCTTACTGAAAGCAGTTAAAGACTGGAACAAGCTGTTCGGTTGTTTCTATGATTAAATAGCCATAGATCAGAATACCATGCAGCCATTAACTAGAGTGAGGTATATTCTTTGCCAAAACATAGTTAGTAATTAAAAAATAAGGTGCAGAACACTGTATAGGATATTGCTATGTGTGGTGTCAATGAAGGAGAATCACACAAACCTCTATACACACCAGTAAACTTACATACATGTATAAGTGTATGTGTTATGTATAGACTGTGAAAGGATACAAAGAAACTGAATACTTGTTGCTTTTAGAAAGGAAACTAGTGCCTAAAAGACAAATACTAGAGGAAGATATTGTTTTCAGTGGATACACATCAGTAAGTTTGAGTGTGTATATATATATATATATACATACATATATATATATAATTTATGTATTTTTTTTTGGCTGTGCCGAGTCTTCATTGCTGCGCAGGCTTTTCTCTAGTTGCAGTGAGTCAGGGCTACTCTCTAGTTGCAGTGTGTGACTTCTTATTGCAGGGGCTTCTCCTGTTGCAGTGCAGGGGCTCTAGAGGACTCAGCTTGAGCGGTTTCCAACTGCTGGATCCTTAGTTGCCATTCTCAGGAACTAGAACACAAGCTCAACAGTTGTAGCACAAGCTCAATAGTTGTGACCCAGGGGCTTAAGTTGCTCCACAACATGTAGGATCTTCCTGGATCAGAGATCAATCTGTGTTACCTGCATTGACAGATGAATTCTTTACCACTGAAGCCACCAGAGAAGCCCCTTGAGTTTATATTTTTACCATATGCGCCGCACTGGCAGAGACAGAGACACAAACGATAGAGACAGACCCTCGTAGAGAACCTTTGCTCTCGGAGCAGAAAAGAGAAGCGCTCTCCTGAGCTCTCTCCCCCCTCCCCTGGTCCTCTTCCATCTTCTGTCCACTGCTGGAGGCGCACGGTAACAAGGGATGCTCAATAGTTGTGTCTGTTGCTGCCTTCCTCTGTTTTGAAAAACTTTGACTATGCCACAGCAGGAGGTAGGTAGAATGAGACAGAGCTTGGAGCCAGGTCGCTGCGGAAGGGTGAAAATCTTGTACTTTGGCAGCTGATCTGTTTTAAGATATTTAAATCCTATGGGTCTATTTCTCTGTTGTTCCCCTTTGGACTCAAAAAGGCTTTTAAAAGATAAAGCCGGTCTCAGCCTTGCTGCTGCTGCCGCTGCTGCTAAGTCGCTTCAGTCGTGTCCGACTCTGTGCGACCCCATAGACGGTAGCCCACCAGGCTCCCCCGTCCCTGGGATTCTCCAGGCAAGAACACTGGAGTGGGTTGCCATTTCCTTCTCCAATGCATGAAAGTGGGAAGTGAAAATGAAGTCGCTCAGTCGTGTCCGACTCTTAGAGACCCCATGGGCTGCAGCCCACCAGGCCCCTCCGTCCATGGGATTTTCCAGGCAAGGGTACTGGAGTTGGGTGCCATCGCCTTCTCCGTCAGCCTTGCAGAGCCAAAGGGTAAATTTGCTCTATTGCGCTGACTCGCGGGGAGCAAGCAACATAGCACCCCCTGCCGGCTTGTGCAGTGAGAGGCGCCTCAGCGGGAAAAGAGGGTGGAGCCGCCAGAAGAAAGGCTGCCAGCCAGGATCACAGATTTATAAGACCCGTTCGTAAACAAAAGAGCTCCATCACTCAGCATCACCCTGGGGCTTCCAGAAGTAGATGCTGCCCCACTCCCACCCCCATGCTCTGCGAACCTGCGAAGATTCCCTAGGTGAAAGAGGTACCAAGGAAAAGCTGGGAAAGTAGCAAGTGTCTGCCTACGATGTCGCGGGGCCTCTGCGCTCATCTGGCAGGAAGGGCAGTCACGCCTGCAGGAGGCAGCATAACCCTTCTCCCGTCGTGCACCCACGTCTCCTCACCCCACTCCCTGTCACACGAGGCGCCCTGAGAGTGAGAGAGACGGCGGGCCGGGTCAGTGAGGGGTGCAGATTCGGGGAAGGAGTCTAACCAGAGGGAGCACCACCGAAGGCACCCCAATTAAGGCGCTGGTGTGCTGAGATCATCAGGGCGTCCGTGAGGACACGGTGACCTGGGAGGCCAGCTGATGACTGATGACTCTACTGGTTCAGCACACAGGCCATTCGGATATACCAGGACCAGATTCTAGACCTTTAAGGAGAGTGAGAGGGCCAGGACCCCAGAGAGACCATGTACTGGGTGAAGAGTTTTAAGAGGTGGACCTACCAGTTATTCTTTCAGGCACCTGGTAGTCTTGGCGCTGCATGTCATTCATCCCTTGCAAGCTCTGGTGAAAGAAGGTATTGAGGGACTTGCAGACCCTAGAGACCATCCCCCTGTGCTGCATCCTCACGTGGTGGTACTAACTGGACCCACATGGGATCCTGGAATTGGGGCGGTCTTGTGGATGCTGGGGAATCTGGGGACTGGGAGAAAACAGTCTGATGTAGCAGCAGAAACCTGGAGAAGGGCCCGTGTGTTTTCCGAGAAGGACACACTGTGAGGGTTAGTCTCTTTCCAGAGACAAGGTGTCTGCCCTTCTCCTAGTTAAGAAATGTAGTGCTGCAAGTTCTCACAACTCTCAAAGGGAATTTTCTGACACTCCCTCTTCTGCATCAGCTCACTCGCTTGGCCACACCCTCTTCTACTTGATCCATCTCCTTTCTTTTCTTCTCTGGGGCTTCCCCTTCCTGAATTGCCATCTGGCCCAGCTTTTTTTCCCCTAACTTTTTGGCCACATGGGATCTTAGTTCCTCTACCAGGGATCCAACCAGCAACCCCTGCAGTAGAATCGCAGGAGTCTTAACCACTGCACTACCAGGGAAGTCCGTGACCCAGCACATTCCTGATCATAGTGCTGGAGTCTAGATTTCTTCAAGGAACTGAGGTGGGGGGAGCTGTCACACATGTAAAGAGCCAAGTTCCCCCCTCCCTCTAGACCTGGTGCAGAGGTCCCATCTTATCCCAAAGGATCTATGATCCTCACCTAACCCCTCTTCAGTAATTGCCATAATTTACATTGTGAAGTGCTGCAGGGATTACAAAGCATTTTCCCCCCATCTGATCCTTACCACCACCTTATGAGTTAAAGCAAGCATTTTTACAACCCCATTTTATAAAGAGATAAATGACTCTCTGAAGTTTGTGACCTGCCCAAAGTCAGCTAAAAAGTGAGAGACAGCCTAGAATAATGATGAACCCTTGAGGGTCCCCACCAATAGAAACCTGCCTCATGCTGCAAACTAAGAGAGCCTGACCAGTCTCCTCTTCCTCTCATGCTCACTTAGACTTATTTCTAACTACCTCACTCACCCCCTTACCCACTCTTCTCCCCAGGACCACAGAAGGGTTACAGCTGTTACCACCCCTTGAGCGAGAGTCTTCCCCTCCACAGTCTTGATCTCATGTGTGCAGCCCCCTCTACTTGGCCCCGGGCTGAGGTTCTCGTAGTTAAAGTTGAGGAGTCTGTGGCTGGAGAGGTGTTGAAGGGCTCTCCTTCCAAGGTGTATTGTTATATCACCGGGGGCAGGGAGGAACTGGGTGCATTGGAGTTGAGGAAAGAGTACTGTCCCATTATCTTCCAGGGGTGAAAGTTGAGACTTTCAGTCTTGACACTCAAATAGGACCTCAAGCAATATATGCGGAGACTATAGTAGGAGGCCAGGGGTCTTTGGGGAAATCAGACCCAGGCATGGACTGGAGGGTGAAAAGAATGGAAGGCAGCCCCAGTTTCTGGGCTCCCCAGGTAAGTGTTCTCCTCTCCCTGAGCCTCTTTGTTGCCACAGGTTATATGGGAAAGGAGTCTGATTGTTCATGTCATCTGGAAGGGCAGTGGTAAAGAGGAAGAGAGCCTAACTAGAAAGCATAACTCCTTTTGGCCAAATGCAACCCAGTCTGAGCAACAAGTCAGCCACCAGACTGACTTTCCTCTCCCCTAAATAGCCCTGGGGCTCTCTAATTTGAAGCCAGGAAATCAATGAGTGTAGAGAAAAGAATATTCATAGATTCCCAGTGAGGAAGAGGCTCTCAGAGATAGCTGGAAGGAAGGGAAGAGGGCCTGAGGATGGAAAGTATCAAGAGGTGGAGCTGAGATCTGAGGAAAAGAACTGATGTTGACTATATGGGCTATCCTGCTCCCTCAAAGCCCTCCCAGGCTCCATGAAGAAAAGCCCTAGTACTCTTGTCCTTTCACCATGAGAGCCAGAGCTTTGGTTTTGAGACTTTTTTCACAGTCCACACTCTGGGTCAGCTCTCCAAATGCCTCATCAGCCTTAACGCACTGCAGCCTGGTTGCTGGGTCATCCCTTCACTCAGCCAAGTCTTTGCTTTTCTATTAGTTGGTTCTTTCAACCTGACCACTCAGCCCTGATTGGCCTCATTCTTAGATTCAGGGCTTCTCCTGTGGTTCAGACCCCATTCTGATCTGCCACAGGCCTATAGACAAGAATCCTTATCCCTCATCTGGAAAATTGAATTAAAGATACACTTTCACTTATGATACATGTTGCATAGCTCTTGCTAAGTAAATCTTTACCAAATGAAATGGAGCCACCAGCTAAGTGAAAGGGAAGTGCTCGAGTCCCTAAAACAGGCATCTCAGCCATCTAGCCATTTACCACGTGATGGGGTGATGACAGGGCCTCTCCTATTTGTAGAGCTCTTTCTTGGTCTCCCAGATTTCTGCTCTGGCATCTACACAGTCACTGCTTGAGAGCGCTTTCTCATAGGTCTGCATGCCTTTGGGACCAATGTACTGCAATTATGACCCTATTCAGCTTGTTCTTGTTTTGGAGGAAGTGGAACATAAAAACAAACTATATGTTGACTCTTTCTGGTGTTGCAAAACTTTACCCTCTCCAAGCCTTTAACTTTTCCTTTAGGTTATAATTCTCAGACTTTCAGTCATGTCTGCTGACCTCTGGCTCTTCTAAAAGGTCTCCCATCTCACCCTTGTCCCCTTCCCTGGTGGCTTAGACAGTAAAGAATCTGCCTGCAATGCAGGAGACCAGGGTTCAGTCCCTTGATTGGGAAGATCTCCTGGAGAAGGGAACGACAACCCACTCCAGCATTCTTGCCTAGAGAATTCCATGGACAGAGAATCCTGGCGGGCTACAATCCATAGAGTTGGCAAAGAGTTGGACACAACTGAGCAACTAACACACACATCTCACTCTTGGCAATGCTGGTGAGCAGAAATAAGTCCGCCCTTCCCCAGAGACAATTAGCCTATATTCCCATCACATCCTCCTATACTGTGGCCTGACTCTGCTCTATCAAGGCATCAGGAGCCTCGTGCCAGATGAAACTGCCATGGGAAGGGAAAGGATCATGTGAGTCTTGCCTGTCTTGTGCACTGTGGCTCCAGCTTTCCTACTTAAGAAGTTGTCTCTGCTTCCCTCTGCTTCCTATTAGGGACTTAGGGATCACTGAAGTCCTGCATTATGCTGAAGGGACCCAGGGAATGCAGTTCATGCTTGCCAGCCAAGGTGCCCTATTTGCCTCTGTCTATCCCAGAGAACTGAAGGGTTGAATATGTACCTCTAGGTAGAAAATAAAAACCAGAGTCAAGGGAAAGAAACGCAACATGTAAAAATTTTTTTCTAATGTCAGCCTTGAGAATGGTTACATAACTTCCTGAAATCCTTTCTAGGCCTACCCTCTAGTCATGTTGAATCAGGGACAGCCAACTCCAGGTCTTAGTCTGCCTCTGCCTGGAATACATGATTTTCTAGGGTAATTATTTATCCTCCCAGATTCAGTGTGGTGACATCTTCAGCAGGAAAACTTTCCTGTCCCCTGCCATACACTTCCCAGACCTGTGGTTGGGCTCATATCTTCCCCCATTCACGCTTATATTATGATGATTGGATTATTGGTTTGTTTTTTTTCTAGCAGACTGACAATTCCTGAAGGGCACAATGTGAAGTGAAAGTCGTTCAGTCGTGTCTGACTATTTGCAACCCCATGGATAGTCCATGGAATTCTCCAGGCCAGAATATTGGAGTAGGTAGCCTTTCCCTTCTCCAGGAGATCTTCCCAAGCCAGGGATCGAACCCAGGTCTCCCACATTGCAGACGGAGAAGAGCACAATATGCAACACCAATCTCTGATGTTTCTGTCTTGAATGTTATCATACAAGGACTCTATAAATGTTTATAGAAAAACAACACTGGGATCAATGGATCAAAGGACCCAAAACACTCCTTTTGACTCCTGGTATATTGCCAACTGCCCTCCAAAAAATTAACACCTATTTATAATGCCATCTGCTATGGAATATAAGTTTCACTGCAACTTTGCTGGTTTATAAGGAAAAAATCATCCTAATTTTGAGGGGTTTTTTTGTTTGTTTTTGTTTTTGCTTTTTGGATGCACTGTCAGGCATGAGAGGATCTTAGTTTCCCTACCAGAGATGGAACCCATCCCCACTGCAGTGGAAGTACGGAGTCTTAACCACTGAACTGCCAGGGAAGTCCCTATTCTATTGTTTTAACATGCTTTTCTTTACTAGTGAGGTTAGTTTCCCCAGTGTTTATCTGACTAGCCATGACCCTCTTTTGTGAACTGTCTCTTTATATCTTAGTAATCACTTTCTCTGACAACTTACCAAAGCTACAGCCAAATTTCTTTCTCCCCTTAAGCAAGGAGTCACAGGCCCAATCTTGTAGCTGAATAAAGGATTTGTTTCCTAACCTCCATATATCCATATCAATGGGCCTCAGAGGGTTTACAACTTAGGTTGTAAACTAGGCCCAGGGCAGTTAAGATTCTCCACATTACAGACTTTATTTTCTTGGTAGGAGTTGCATCATCAAAAAAGCAAGACAATACCAGAAAAACACCTACTTCTGCTTTATTAGGGCTTCCCTGGTGGCTCAGACGGTAAAGCATCTGCCTGCAATGCAGGAGACCATGATTCGAGTCCTGGGTCGGGAAGATCCCCTGGAGAAGGAAATGGCAATCCACTCCAGCACTCTTGCCTTGAAAATCCCATGGACGGAGGAGCCTGATAGGCTACAGTCCATGGGTCGCAAAGAGTCGGACACAACTGAGCAACTTCACTTCTGCTTTATTGACTACATCAACGCCTTTGACTGTGTGGATCACAACAAACTGGAAAATACTTAAAGAGATGGGAATACCAGACCACCTGACCTACCTCCTGAGAAATCTGTATGCAGGTCAAGAAGCAACAGTTAGAATTGGACATGGAACAACAGACTGATTCCAAATAGGGAAAGGAGTACGTCAAGGCTGTATATTGTCACCCTGCTTATTTAACTTCTATGCAGAGTAAATCATGCAAAATGCCAGGCTGGATGAAGCACAAGCTGGAATCAAGATTGCCAGGAGGAATATCAATAGTCTCAGATATGCAGATGACACCACCCTTATGGCAGAAAGCAAAGAAGAACTAAAGAGCCTCTTGATGAAAGTGAAAGAGGAGACTGAAAAAATTGGTTTAAAACTAAACATTCAGAAAACTAAGATCATGGCATCTGGTCCCATCAGTTCATGGCAAATAGATGGGGAGACAATGGAAACAGTGACAGACTATTTTGGGGGGCTCCCAAATCACTACAGATGGTGACTGCAGCCATGAAATTAAAAGACGCTTGATCCTTGGAAGAAAAGCTATGACCAACCTAGAAAGCATATTAAAAAGCAGAGACATCGTTTTGCCAACAAAGGTCTGTCTAGTCAAAGCTATGGTTGTTCTTCCAGTAGTCATGTATGGATGCAAGAGTTGGACTATAAAGAAAGCTAAACACAGAAGAATTGATGCTTTTGAACTGTGGTGTTGGAGAAGACTCTTGCGAGTCCCTTGGACTGCAAGGAGATCCAACCAGTCCATCCTAAAGGAAATCAGTCCTGAATATTCATTGGAAGGACTGGTGCTGAAGCTGAAACTCCAATACTTT
>NW_011494689.1:156797-183241 GCF_000754665.1 Bison bison bison | reverse complement strand
AGACAGCCCTTGGACTGCAAGGAGATCCAACCAGTCCATCCTAAAGGAAATCAGTCCTGAATATTCATTGGAAGGACTGGTGCTGAAGCTGAAACTCCAATACTTTGGCCACCTGATGCGAAGAACTGACTCACTGGAAAAGACCCTGATGCTGGGAAAGATAGAAGGTGGGAGAAGGGGACGACAGAGGATGAGATGTTTGGATGGCATCACCGACTCTATGGACATGAGTTTGAGTAAACTCCGGGAGTTGGTGATGGACAGGGAAGCCTAGAGTGCTGCAGTGCATGGGGTTGCAAAGAGTCAGACATGACTGAGCGACTCATCTGAACTGAACTGAGAAACTACAGATAAGAAATACAGTCTGGGACTTCCCTGATGATACAGTCAGTAAGAATCCACTTGCCAATGCACAGGACATGGGTTCAATCCCTGGTCCAGGAAGATTTCACGTGCCTCGGAGCAACCAAGCTCACATGCTGCAACCACTGAAGCTGGTGAGCCGAGAACCTGTGCTCTGCGATTAGAGAAGCCACCGCAAGAAGCCCTCACGCAGCAATGAAGACCCAGCAAACGAGATGCCAGTCCAGGTTCGATGCACGATACTGGATGCTTGGGGCTGGTGCACTGGGACGACCCAGAGGGATGGTATGGGGAGGGAGGAGGGAGGAGGGTTCAGGATGGGGAACACATGTATACCTGTGGTGGATTCATTTTGATATTTGGCAAAACTAATACAATTATGTAAAGTTTAAAAATAAAATAAAATTTAAAAATAAATAAATAAACAAATTATATTTTTAAGTGTTAAAAAAAAGAAAGAAATACAGTCTGACAGTTTTCAGCAGATGCCTAAAATTTCTGGAAAAGCACAAGAAAAAGATCCATCCTGTCTGTCCCTTGAAATTTGCCAAGTCCGTTCTCTAGAACGTCTTCCCTTAAACCTCTAGATGGAGAGGGAAAGCAAGAGTAGAAACAGATAGTACTGCCAGAGCACAGGTCAAGGGCATATCCACCCTGAAAACTTCTTAGCCAGATTTACAATCAGCTGTTTAAGTTATTGTCATGTAAATTTCAAGGACAGTCTTTTTCTCCAAAAAATGTGGTCTGAGATTCTACTCCCTCCCTCTACCTCCCTGAAGGTGGCCTCTCCCATTTCCTCTGATAGATGGTTAGGGAAAGAATGTTTCTGCCATGGTGACAATGATTTTTCACAGTACATGATAGCAAGCATTAAGGAATTTGGCATGGAACAGTGTCACCCACCATTCAGACTTTGAAGCCTGCTCCAGTTCATTTCAAAGTTCACACATAACTGCCAGTCTCCATTTTGCTTTTGTTTAGTCACCAAGTCATATCTGACTCTTTTGTCACTCCATGGACTGTAGCCCACCAGGCTCCTCTGTCCATGGGATTTCCCAGGCAAGAATACTGGAGTGGGTTGCCATTTCCTTCTCCAGGGGATCTTCCTGACCAAGGGATCAAACCCATGTCTTCTGCATTGCAGGTGGATTCTTTACTATATGAGCCACCTGTTTGTTGTTGTTGTTCAGTCACTTAGTCCTGTCCAACTCTTTGTGATCCCATGAACTGCAGTATGCCAAGCTTCCCCATCCTTCACCATCTCCTGGAGCTTGCTCAAACTCATGTTCATTGAGTTGGTGATGCTATCCAACCATCTCATCTTCTGTCATCCCCTTCTCCTCCTGCCTTCGATCTTTCCCAGCATCAGGGTCTTTTCTGAGTGCCCTTCGCATCATATGGCCAAAGTATTGGAGCTTCAACTTCAGCATCAGTCCTTCCAATGAATATTCAGGACTGATCTCCTTTAGAATGGACTTGTTGGATCTCCTTGCAGTCCAAGGGATTCTCAAGAGTCTTTTCCAACACCACAGTTCAAAAGCATCAATTCTTCAACATTCAGCTTTCTTTATAGTCCAACTCTTGCATCCATACATGACTACTGGAAAAACCATAGCTTTGACTATATGGACCTTTCTTGGCAAAGTAATGTCTCTGCATTTTAATATGCTGTCTAGGTTCGTCATAGCTTTTATTCCAAGAAGCGAGCATCTTTTGATTTCGTGGCTACAGTCACCATCTGAGCCACCAGTTTAGGCCAGAACTGTTTATCCCTTGATCTCTAAAGAAGCAGCATTCTTTCACTCTGAACTCTGGGCCCCGCCTTCATGGCTCAAGTAGAAACTACCCTCCTTATGCCCATACAAAGTCAACTAAGAGTTCATCTGTATTTTGTTTAGAGAACATTTCTAAACTAGTCTCTTCTTGGCTGACAATTCTAAACTTTTCCTACCCAGAAAATATTCTCCCTCTGATCTGTCCTCATTGTCCTCCTCCTCACTCTAAAGAAATGCTTCTTTAAAAAAAAAAAAAAAATTACCAACTATAGAAGATCCAGAGAGTCAGCAACACATCTCCTTCAGGAACTCATCCAATTCACTCAAAAATTTTTTGATCAGATACTTATTGGGAATTTGCTATGACTATATACCTGACTTTGCCTAAGTGCTGAAGGTACAGCCAGAACTACCCATTGGCCCAAGAAAGAGGAGTCCCTTTCCTGGGTCTCACATTCAAGAAAATCCCATATGTAACTAATGTAGACAAATAAATAAAAAGTTTACTATAGAATACAGAGGTGCCTCTGTCACTTGGGATCCTCTGCAACCTAAAATCATTCTGAACTTCTGCTTCCAGGACTGACATGGCTCTAAGTCAGGGGGAAACACCTCCCACATCTCTTGCCCAAACCCTTAAAGGTGACTGTGTCTAAGTGACAAGACTGCTTGTAGATTGTGCTTCTGCCAGACATTGCTTCCAAGTACAAGGGAGGACTAGACAGCAGGAACATACAGGTTAAAAAAAAAAAAAGACAAATTTGTCAAATTCTTCCTCTCAGAGAGCATGAATGGAATACATTTTAAAAGAAGGTTTTATTTATTTATTTTTGGCTGTGTTGGGTCTTCGTTGCTGCACAGGCTGCTGTTCTCTAGCTGCAGAGAGTGGGGGCCACTGTCTAGTTGCAGGGTGCAGGCTTCTCGTGGCGGCAGCTTCTCTCGTTGCAGAGCAAGGCCTGTAGGACGCACAGGCTTCAGTACGTGGGGCGTGCGGGCGCAGTAGTTGTGGCTCCCCGGCTCTGGGGCACAGGTTCAGTACTTGTGGAGCACGGACTTATTTGCTCCACAGCATGTGGAATCTTCCCAGATCAGGGATTGAACCCACATCTCCCTCATCAGCAGGCAGATTCTTTACCACTGAGCCACAAGGGTAACCCTCGAAATACATTTTTATACTATGACATATCATAGTACCAAGCACCTATTTTCTTTTTTCCCTTCATGTTTCAATGCATAGTTCTGAAGGTACTCAAAAATTAACACAATATTCCTAACAGTTGTACATTGCAGTGAGGCACAGTTTGCAATAGCCAACAATGTCGTTACTCTTAAATTTATATATATGTAAGTTAGGACGACATGTGTGAACTTGATACTAATTCTTTATAATTCTCTGTGTATCTAGATACCAGTTTAAGACATAGTAACAAAGTTGCAATATAAGGTATATAGTACTTTATATAATAAAATAATCCTTAATACAATACAATAATGTTAATTTAACATATGCAACCCCATTATAGTGTGAGAACACGATATGTAAAACCAACAATTCATTTCCAAATCTAACTATTGCTTTAAGAACTGTATTGATAATACCAGTTGCTATGGACTTAACAAAGCAAAATATTTTCAAATTAAATTCATTTTTAAAAATCAATAACTATAATTCAAGAAAGTCTGGCTAATTTGACATCTATTGCTGTCCAGAGGACATAAATTATGTAAAAATCTGGACAGAGATTTTGCTGAAATGAAGGCAAAAAATTTTTTTCAATTTTTTTCAAGGTCAATCTGTGTGCCCTGCTTCCTTTAAACAGAAGACATTCCACATTCCATTGATTCTCTGATGTTTTCAACTCCAGTATTCTTGCCAGGACTTTGGAAGGAACATGATTATATGAAAGTTAAAGAGCTATTTCTGGTATGAAGGATTCGTATGCCTATAGTAAGAAAGTTTGAGGAGGAGTACATTAGACTCTGGGGCTCTCCATATGTTTCTGGGTCACTGATGCTATCAGCATTTGATGACAATGAACAAAGTTTGGAGAGTTCATGCATGGGTGGATCATGCATTTTTATGCTTCCTCCCATCCCAGGGGCCTTTAGATTACCCTTTTCCTCTGCTTTCAGCCATCCTTCCAAAGATTATTTCCTTTTCCTTTCCCAAGATTCTTATCAACCAGGACTGGAATCACCTTTCAGTTCAGTTTAGTTGCTCAGTCTTGTTGGACTCTTTTCAACCCCATGGACTGGAGCACACCAGGCTTGTGTACAACCATATTGTATCAAGAGCTAGAACAGAGCCACAGAATGCTGCATATACAGAATATTGGGGTCAAGAAAAGGAGCAATCTTGATCATTTACAAAAGCTATGAATCCCCAGAAAGAAGCCAGAGAGGGCCTCTAAGACAGCAGATGAATGTGATTTCCAAATGAGCTAGAAATGAGGAAGAACGGAATAAGAACCATAGGTCAGGAGGGACAGCTGAGTTAGCTGGGGCATGGTGACGAGAAGTCAGATTCAGGATTGACTTAGGAAGGGAACTGGAAAGGAAAATTAGGAAGAGCCATGCCAAACACAGGGGCCACTGCATCCCCATGGCATACCCTGGGTGTGCAGGACCAACAAAGCAGAGAGGTGAGTCAAGGACAGCAAAGCCCCTCTCCCTTGCTCCTGGCAAAGATCATCTCTCCCTCTACCTAACTCTTGGGTTTCTTATAGATGCAGAGACATCTGTAGGAGAGAGACACACGTAGTCACCATCCATTCACACTCCACCTCCATGACAGATACATACACATGCTCTAGAGACAGGAAGACAAAAGTACAGCCATTTTGGAAAAGGACTAGTGAATGGTCTTGGGAAAAACAGGACTTGGAAGCTAAAAAACAAAGGCTCTAGGGGCCTTAGTTCCAGAGACAAAAATCAGGCTCACAGCAGTAAAAGCTTACCTCTTTCTCTGTTACACTAATGAGTATACTTAGTGGCCACAAGACAAGAAACTCAACTATAAATTTTAACCTTATCTGTTCTGGTGCTTTCTTACAGAAAATTATCATGGACTTCTATTCCCTCACAGAAGAACTCCTATTCCTGATAGCTATCTTGGAGCCACCTGCGGAAGATCAAACAAGTTTTATGATTTCTGGAGATTATTGGTGATCACGAGACAAACCCTCCTTTTGTTACAAAAACAACTTGCCCCTTCTACTCAGGGAACTGACACTTTTCCCCTCATCTTCTCCCTTATGCACAAGATATCTCTTTCAATAAAAATTTTTGCTTACCTAAGAGTCTTTTTTTTTGTTCATTACATCTTTATAACTCGCTTATTTTTTTAATGGAAGTATAGTTGATTTGTAATATCATGTTAGTTTCAGATACACAGCACAGTGATTCAGTTATACAAATATCTATATATCTATATATATTTCTTTTCAGATTCTTTTCCCTTAAAGTTATTACAAGATATTGAGTAGAGTTCCGTGAGCTATATAGTAAGTCCTTGTTAGTTGTCTTGTGGAAACAATTACTCATTTCTGTGGTATTGCTGTCCAAAAAGGTGGAAAGGGCCCTATAATACCCTCACATATGTACACATAGCTGTATGTACTCCCTTTTCCAAAGATTACCCTGATAACAGCGTTATCTTTGTAGGTAAATGTACTGAGAAGACCTACCTTCCCTTCGAAAATGAACAACAACTATTGCCAGTCAAGGCTGATGCTGGTTGGAGTGCTTTGCCTGTTTTGCTACAGCTTAAAAATACCAGGGCTTCTTATGGATTTTTATGGTATTCCCATGGTTAAGAATCTGCCTTGCAATGTAGGGGACACAGGTTTGATCCTTGGTTGGGGAAATAGACCCCACATGCCACCTGGCATGGACAAAAAAAAAATAAGGAATATTTAATTATAAACAAACAAACATAAAGGTTTCCTTTAGGTTGATGACCAGGAAAGGAACTCAGTTCCCTTGAAGCAACCTGCCCAGCCCAGGATGTGGTCCTCAGTTGATGAAAAGATTGAGTAACAGTAGGAGATTGCTTATAACTCTAAAGCACATGGGACAAATCAGATGGATGCCAGCCAACTAATATTGGACACATATAGTGATTTGTGAGACTTGTTTGTGCTCAGTCGCTCAATAACATCTGATTTTTACAACCCTGTGGATTGTAGTCCACCAGACTTCTCTGTAGGGGATTTCCCAGGCAAGAATACTGGAGTGGATTGCCATTCCCTCCTCCAGGGGATCTTCTCAAGGGCTCGAACCCGTGTCTTCTGCATTGGTAGGCAGATTCTTTACAACTGAGCCATCTGGGAAGCTATTTGTTTAGGTATTTTTAAAAGGATGCCTCACCTCCTACTGAAGTGAATTGTTTTGACCAAGAGCTTTTACTTCACCTTGTCAAATTATAAACATATTGTTATTTTTAAATCTCATAAATATGTGTATGTAAATCTTATTTTTAAATCTGTCTTTGAGAGAAAATTTTAAAAGTAGAAATTGTGTTTATATCTGAAATAAGTAATGCAAACATCCAGTTTTTGTGGAAGAACTGATGAGAATCTAGGGTCAGTTCCCAGCAGTCTGCACTAACCCTCAAACCCTGGTATGAGTTTTAGCATATAAGTCTGGGAAAACACACCGTCTCTGAATATTGAGCAATTGAGCTCCAATATCCCTTTACTTCCAATGGAGAGAGCTGAGTCGGATTTCCTGCAGACCATGACCATTAGTCTCTGAAGGGACTCAGCCTTCTTGTGCAAAAGTGAGGAAGAAAATCTTGCAGGTGGAGGTCACCAATATGCAGCAGTTACTAGGCAGCAGTGAAATGCATGAAAACACTGGCATGATGAAGACCTTGTTTCTAGGTTGGTGTCTCTGTTCCTGTTTTCCTATACTACACATTCACTTACTCCCCATTTAGCTAATTGACAGAAATAAATGTAAATGCTGCATTAGTCAAGTGAATGTGGTGTGTCATAAATATGTTCTCTCAGGATTGCCTGTACTTTGAAATCCTGAAGCCTATGGGCTTTATACTCAATCTTATTACTCAGAATAAAACACATATACTTTCTTGTAGTTCTTGGCCTGCTGAATCCTTCAAAGTCATAAGAAAGATGTAAATAAATCTATTCTAACTCAATTTGGTCAATCCAGTGAATCTTTATCACTGTTAGAGAATTTTCTTGATCTTGCCTTCCCTCCCCGGGGCAAGAATCACTCTGAGCCCAGAGTCACATTTAAATTACATTCCAACAACACAAAAGTCGAACCAGTAGAAATGCACCCTGTCTACTTGTTGAATATCTAACTTGGCCCCCTAATCTATTAATAGGACCTATTAACCTGAAAGGGCCCCAAATCTCTACTTTAGAATACATATTTTTTTAAATAACTCCCCCTTTCCATTCTGTAGAAAGTACAGTTTTCAAAGCACAGTCAAATGCCAAAAACCTAAATATCTAAACATTGGAACAGGTGTTAATTCAGTTGGTAATGATACAGTCCTTAACCACAGCAGGGAAGAAAAGGATGATGCCAGAGATTCCTAGAGAATTAACTTAAAACATACTGAGATTCCAAAAATGAATATAAAGCACAAAACACAGAATCAATAATCAAAGATAGAAGAAATATTTCTTTGGCAGGAGGTAGGGAACTGGTTTTAGAAATAGGTAGACCCCACAGATTCTCACCATGGGCAATTCCCACCATTGCTTTTAAAAAGAATGTCTAAAACATAACAAAAGAACAGCATTCTGAAAATTCCTAAGTAGGAAAAGTAGACCACTAATAGAAGGACATATTTTGTTGCTGTAAGTCACTAAGTCCTGTCCAACTCTTTTGCGACCGCATGGACTGTAGCCTGCCAGGCTCCTCTGCCCATAGGCAAGAACACTGGAGTGGGCTGCCATGTCCATTTCCCAGGCAAAAACACTGGAGTGGGTTGCACTGCCCTACTGCAGGAGATCTTCCCAACCCAGGGATTGAACCTGCATCTCCTGCATTGGCCAGTGTATTCTTTACCATTGGGCCAGCAGGGAAGCCCAAAAGAGGAGTACAGACAATAATAATCCATGTCATTCCATTGAAAAAATAAAAATTACCATGTGGACACCAAGAGAATGATACTTTAGTTAACTTTTTATTCTTATATGAAGACAACAGAGTCATTCTTAGAATACTAATACTTATTTAACTGACATTTCTTTCTGAGTGCCTTTGATGTAACAAGCACTATCCTAAGTGCTATGCATATAGCGGTGAGCAAATCAGACAGTCACCTGCATTTTAGAAATTCTGTCCTCATGATGCTGAAAACTCAGCCTCTCTGTACACCAGTGCCAAATCAAATCTCAAAGTTCTAAAGTGGAAAAGAATAGCTTTATTGCTCTGCCAGGCAAAGGGAGACACAGTGGGCTCCTGCCCTCAAAAACTGTGTGTCCCAACCAAGAAGGATTTGATAAGAAGTTTTATAGCAATGGTTCAAGGCTTGGGTCCCTGACAAGATTAGAGTGTGTGCAGGGCCTGGTTCAAAATTGGGAAAGGAGTATGTCAAGGCTTTATATTGTCATCCTGATAATTTAATTTATATGCAGAGTACATCATGCAAAATGCCAGGCTGGATGAAGCACAAGCTGGGTTTTCTATTTTTTGCTGTGCTTGTGGGAACTTAGTTCCCCAACCAGGGATCAAACCTGGGCCCTCAGCAATGAGAGAATAGAGTCCTAACCACTGGACCACCAGGGAATTCCCTGAAGAACAAGCTGGAATCAAGATTGCCAGGAGAAATATCAGCAACCTCAGATATGCAGATGATACCACTATAAGCGCAGGAAGTGAAGAGGAACTAAACAGTCTCTTGATGAGGGTGAAAGAGGGGAGTGAAAAAGCTGACTTAAAACTCAACATTCAAAAAACTAAGATCATGGCATCTGGTCTCATCATTTCATGGCAAGTAGAAGGGGAAAAAGTGGAAACCGTGACAGATTTTAATTTCTTGGGCCCCAAAATCACTGTGGATGGTGACTGCAGCTATGAAATTAAAAGACACTTGCGTCTTGGAAAGCTATGACAAACTTAAACAGTGTATTAAGAAGCAGAGACATCACTTTGCCAACAAAGGTCCATATGTTGCAGAAAGGGGGATCCCTCCAGGGTCCGAGAGTTGGCTTTTGTCTAACACTCAGAAATGAATTGTCTGAGGAGACACATGTGCTGACAAAGCAAGAGATTTTATTGGGAAGGGGTGCCCAAGTGGAGAGCAGTAGGGTAATGGAACCTCTGCTCTGCCACATGGCTCAAAGTTTCGCATTTTATGGTACTGGGATTAGTTACTGGGTTGTCTTTGACCAATCATTCTGACTCAGAGTCCTTCCTGGTGGCACATGCATCGCTCAACCAAGATGGATGCCAGCCAGAAGGATTCTGGGAGGTGATCTGACACGTGGTGTCTCCTTTTGACCTTTCCCAAACTCTTCTGGTTAGCGGTGGCTTATTTGTTCCATATTCCTTACCAGGACCTCCTGTCAGAAAACAACTCACGCAAATGGTTACCATGGTGCCTGGCTAGAATGGGCAGTTTCAGTCAGTGTGCTTCCCCTAGTAAAAACTATGGTTTTTCCAGGAATCATGTATGAATGTGAGAGTTGGACCATAAAGAAGGCTGAGTGCCGAAGAATTGATGCTTTCAAACTATGGTGCTGGAGAAGACTCTTGAGACTTCCTTGGACAGCAAGAAGATCAAACCAGTCAATCCTAAAGTAAATCAACCCTGAATATTCATTGGAAGGACCGATGCTAAAGCTGAAGCCCAATACTTTAGCCACCTGATGCAAAGAGCCAGCTCATTGGCAAAGACCCTGAGGCTGTGAAAGATTGAAGGCAGGAGGAGAAAGGGGCAACAGAGTATGAGATTTTGGGGCTGGATGGCATCACTGACTCAATGGACATGAGTTTGAGCAAGCTCTGGGAGATGGTGAAGGACAGGGAAGCTTGGAGCACTGCGGCCCATGGTGTCACAAAGAGACGGACACAACTTGGCGACTGAACAACAGCAACAACAAGGCCCTGCACTCCCTTAATCTTGTCTCAAACGGTCAGTCTCCTAATCTTGAGACTAGCATCTCTGGTCCTGTTAATATTGCTTCAGGGGGTTTCTTGACTGTTCCTCCTTTGGTTAGCAATTGTTTGAATCTGCCATTTGGAACTCAAGGAAGACATGGGGCTGGAATCTTGCCTATAAGGAATGGGAGACAGAAAATGCTTCCATGCCTAGGAGCCCCACACGGTTTCACTCAGTTTACCCACACATCTTGGATATTTCTCAAACTAATTCAGCAGGGCATATTTTAACTAAGAAAAGAAAATCCTTCTATTGAGGCAATTAAATACCGCAGTGAGATCCCACTTTCATTACCATGATAACCAGGGACAGTGCAAGAGGAAGAACGACACGGCCTTTGGCATCAAGACTATGGCTTGAGACCTCCTATGTAGCCTGCATCAGTGAGTTGTGTGAGGATAAATTATTTATCAAATCTGGGCAAGACAGAAGTCATATATCATAAGATGAAAAGTTAGTGCAGTCATCATCAGGTGGCTCTACTGGCTTGATAAGTAAAATCAAAGATACGGGGGATTATATCCAAGGAGAAGTAGCTAAACTACCACATTCTATTTTTAACCATAGTTCATAAGAACTCCCCTAATTTCTTTTGAAGTTATTTCAACAGTATCACTTACTTCTAAAGGAAAACAAAGGACTAATGCAAAGCATTAATTGGTACTGATGCCAAAATCTTGGCTCTCCATGCACAGATGTCCAATAGAAATATAGAGATAGAGTTATAAAGAAAAAAAGGTACAGTGGCTTTATTTCCCTGCCAGGCAAAGAAGGAACACAGTAGGTTAGCACTTCAAATACTGTGCTCTCCTCCCTGGGGAATAGGGAGAAGTCTTATAGTCAAGTAAGTGATAAGGATCAAGGCAGTGACCGGTTTGCATTCTTCTAATGGGTTGGTAGTGAGGTAAGGATGAGTCAACATCATCAGCCTTCCAGTTCCAACTGGTCTGAGGTCTACGTGCTTCTTATCTGGGCAGCATACCATTGTTGATAGTTAACTTCTTCCTCTGGGAGGGGGTTTCAGTATCTGCAAAACAACTCAAAGATATTATTGTGTGTATCCTCTGATGGGGAACCAGGACCCTGCCCCAAGGCTGCACTATTGTTTCTCTTGACTATTTCTCCCTTGTCTTGCATCTTCTCCCTTCCCTAATTAGTAACTGCTGGATCTGGCCATTGAAACTCAGGGAAGTTCATGGAGGCTGAATGAAGGCTATTTCCTATAATCAAAGAAAGTGGGGACACAGAAAGGCTTTCTACCCAGGAGTCCCATAGGGCCCTGCTCAGCATCAGTATTTGTTATTGCTTAGTGGCTAAGTTGCAAGCTGAAATCAAGATTGCCAGGAGAAATATCAATAACCTCAGATATGCAGATGACACCACCCTTATGGCAGAGAGTGAAGCAAAACTAAAAAGCCTCTTGATGAAAGTGAAAGAGGAGAGTGAAAAAGTTGACTTAAAGCTCAACATTCTTGCCTGGAGAATCCCATGGACAGAGGAGCCTGGTGGGCTGCCGTCTATGGGGTCGCACAGAGTCGGACACGACTGAAGCAACTTAGCAGCAGCAGCAGCAGCAGCAGCAGCAGCATTCAGAAAACTAAGATCATGGCATCTGGTCCCATCACTTCATGGGAAATAGATGGGGAAACAGTGGCAGACTTTACTTTTTGGGGCTCCAAAATCACTGCAGATGGTGATTTCAGCCATGAAATTAAAAGACGCTTACTCCTTGAAAGGAAAGTTATGACCAAACTAGATAGCGTATTGAAAAGCAGAGATATTACTTTGCCAACAAATGTCCATCTAGTCAAGGCTACGGTTTTCCCAGTGGTCATGTATGGATGTGAGAGTTGGACTGTGAAGAAAGCTGAGCGCTGAAGAATTGATGCTTTTGAGCTGTGGTGCCGGAGAAGACTCTTGAGAGTCCCTTGGACTGCAAGGAGATCCAACCAGTCCATCCTGAAGGAGACCAGTCCAGGGTATTCATTGGAAGGACTGATGCTGAGGCTGAAACTCCAATACTTTGGCCACCTCACGCGAAGAGTTGACTCATTTGAAAAAACCCTGATGCTGGGAGGAATTGGGGGCAGGAGAAGAAGGGGACGACAGAGGATGAGATGGCTGGATGGCATCACCGGATGCACATGAGTTTGGGTGAACTCCGGGAGTTGGTGATGGACAGGGAGGCCTGGCATACTGCGATTCATTGGATTGCAAAGAGTCAGACATGACTGAGTGACTGAACTGAACTGAGTGGCTAAGTTTTGTCCGACTCTGCTGACAAGGGAAGGAAAGAAAAAGGAAGGGAAGGGAAGAGGAAGGGAGGGTAGGAGAGGGGAAAGCTACAGGCTGGCTCTCTAAGGGCACAGCTGAAACAACAGCTTGGAGGGAACATTCTGAAAAGATGGGGTACCATCCTTCAGGATGCAGTGTACATATTGAATCAGAAAACTCTAAATAATACCCCAATATGATGATTACATAGGTCTGATAACCAAGGAGTAGAAGCAGGAATGGTTTCCTTTACCATCACTCCTTCTGACCCATGGAAATTTCATGCTTTCATCTCTGTAATGCTGGGCTCTGTCAAGTCAAAGGTTCAGGTCCCCAAAGAGGATGCATTCTTGTCAAGGGATATATCGAGGGTCTCACTGAACTACAATCTACAGCTGCTGCCATAACACTTTGGATTTCTTAGGTCTAGGGAGCAGAAGATGAGGAGTTACCGAACTGTCAGGGCTGCTCCTGCTGCTGCTGCTAAGTCGCTTCAGTCGTGTCCGACTCTGTGTGACCCCATAGACAGTAGCCCACCAGGCTCCCCCGTCCCTGGGATTCTCCAGGCAAGAACACTGGAGTGGGTTGCCATTTCCTTCTCCAATGCATGAAAGTGAAAAGTGAAAGTGAAGTTGCTCAGTCGTGTCCGACTCTTAGCAACCCCATGGACTGCAGCCCACCAGGTTCCTCCGTCCATGCGATTTTCCAGGCAAGAGTACTGGAGTGGGGTGCCATTGCCTTCTCCACTGTCAGAGCTAAGTAACACTAATTAGAAGGAAGAGGTAGGACTCTTTTTTACACAATGAGAGCAGAGAAGAATTCATGCAGTGCTGGGAGTCAACACGGGAGTTCACACCCATGACAAGGTCGTGCGGGAGAGCCCTGATGGGCAAGGCGAGTCAGGGCTCAAGGGCGCCCCCTCCTGGACCTGCCCAAGCATCTACCCCAAAACCAGAATCTGTCTGTTTTACTATTTTATGACTTTTACCAACTCCCCTGACATTAAGGGGGAGCTATCCCTGACCACCTTTCTCTAAAGAAAATCAATTTAGACCTCTAGTTAATAATTCTCCTGGGCATAATAGGAGTGTTTCAATTCAAACCCCTCTGATGACTTTCTAGCTTGCCTGACAGGTTTGTTCAGATTCACAGCCTCCCAACCACAAGAGGCATGGGAAGCTTAAGATATTCTAACAATGCAGAGCTTCTCAGAGAGTTAAAATTGTTAGAATAGAACTAGTAGAGGATTTCTTTGTTGAGCTAATGCTTGCTGCCAAGTTTTCATATCCCTTACCTACTGTGTCCCTGGGAGTGTATTGATTAATATAGTTGGTGTATAGAAATGTAAGTAGTAGCTTTAATATTTGTAACCTTGGACCCTTGAATTAATTCTTTTCTTGTTATAGCCCACCACACTTTTGCCCTATAGGAATGCAACTTTATCTAATGCTTTTGGAGGGTGGCGCCTGACTTTAGAATAATCACCTTTAGAGAAAAATAAGTTTTCTGAAGAAAGGTTCATAAAATGTTAACAAGCCTCCTGGCCAGAAGATGATGTAAGTCACCTAAAGCTTTTGCATATGATAAGTTTGCAGAAAGAAAGCCTGGCTTCGATAAGGATCAAGGACTGCTGACCTTGCATGACTCTACGCCCCCCCCAACTCCCATTATCCTCTATGCACAACTTAAGGTATAAAAACTACTTTGGAAAATACAGTGTGGGCCTTGATCATCAGGCTTGGTCTCCCCATGTCATTCTTTCTCTTTCCTTTTCCTTTTCAGGCTGATTCCCTGGAGCCCAGAGGCCCTCTGCGTTCACTTTCTTGCCTGGGCTTCTAAGACCCACTCGAGAAGGTGCCTAAGGTGGGGCATCTTCCACGATTCGAGAGGGCGCCTGCAGCCTACGTGAACAGAGCAAGTCCCGTGCTGAGGCTTTATTGGCTTTCTACGTAAACCAAGGAATATCAGCCTCTTTTCTCTCCTCTATTTTCTTAACTGCAAAATTCTTTCCTTATCTCTTTCTCTATTTCTCTTAATTGCCAACGCCGTCCTCCCAAGGGAATCCCTGGATCCAACCAAGGCTGGACCCCAGCAATGCAAAACCAAAGTGATCTACTTGGGTGCTTCCCAGAATTCCCATGTAACTGTGAGGCTATATGTACTACAATGTCAGCTGGGGAAAGATATGACTATCAAGGGTTTGGACCATTCAGGATAGAGGGTTTGGGTTCTAATACCAGACATGCCACTGTCACAGCTGAGGGCAAGGGGGAATGAGAATTAATGTAAAGGAAGGAGAGGATAACTTCAGCCCTGAAATCAACCACAGTAACAGTGACTATATTTTCCCTCTCTTTCTTCCAAATTTCTCTTCAAAAACGGAGTCCCATATAAGGCTTGAAGGAATCGTCTCTTGAACCTATCAAAGCAGATCTGTGTGGTTCTAGGGCAAGTGTGAAAATGCACTACTCAGATCTCCTGCTGTAGTAATCATAATTAACTGATGACCCCAACTGCTAGCCTGTGAATCTGATATGCTTCTTATGGGCTGCTCTCAGACACTGACTGAGTGTAGCTCGGATACTAAGTCAGGCCTATTTCTCAGGAAGCACAACTTCTCTGATAGCCACCTTGAGCTCAAAGACTCTCCATTAGCCTGGCTGAACCTTTTTAGAACTGTGCCTATCCAACCTGTTTTCTTTCCCTCCGTCTTTCACAGAGGTCAGACCTGCATCGCAGACTGTGATGAGTTGTGAATTAACTTTTATTTGGGGGCAAAATGAGAACTTAGAGGCCAGGAGACAGCATTTCAGATAGCTCTGAGAAACTGTTCTGAAGAGGCACGAGGCAAGGTCCGTATATATGTGATTTTGGTGAAGGAGGGGGAATACAAGCAATCAAGCACAAATTTTTGCAAAAGGTTGTTGCTAGTCATGTGAAGGTTACTGCTAGTCATGGGGAGCAGACATCACCATTAACGATGTTGGTGCTTTTCTAAATACGAGAAGATGCAAAAATTGGGCTCATGAAAATCATCTCCTGAAAACATATGGACTTTCTGCCAGTTTTTCCCCCAGAGCACAAAGTGCCTCATTCTTGATCTCCATCCTGAAATCCTTTCAGAGGATGCTACAGGTCAGCAGCTACAGCAGGTCATAATTTAATCCTCATAGATGTAGATGGTGGCGGTGGTTTAGTTGCTAAGTCATGTCTGACTCTTGCAACCCCATGGACAGTAGCCTCCCAAGCTCCTCTGTCCATGGGACTCTCCAGGCAAGAATACTGGAGTGGGTTGCCATTCCCTTCTCCAGGGTATCTTCCCAACCCAGGAATCGAGCCCAGGTCTCCTACACTGCAGGCAGATTCTTTACCAACTGACCTACCAGAGAAGCCCCCAGATAGAAAGTACCAATTTGTCATCAGCACTTGACAAATTGACACTTGCTAACTTGCCTTTTAAGTACCAATACTACCAGCAGAGCATATGTCTAAAGGTGAAGATCAGACTTAGATTGCCAAGGTTTAGAACTTGTTCTCACCTAACAAGCTCTTGGATCTCAAGCAGAATATTTAGCCACCTGAACTTTCACTTTCCTTGGGTGCAAAATCTATCCTTTAGAAGTATGGGGACTAAATAAGGTAGTACCATACCTTATTTATACCTGCCACACTACCTGTCACAGAAGGTTCTCATGGTAGCTATTTACCTGGTTTAAAAGTACTGGTTTAATATTAAGAGAAACTAACAAGTAAGAAACATTATTATCTATTATTCCATCAATTTGGTCTCCTAAATCTGGCTTTCCTTGTTCATCTTCCCATTACTGCAGTCTCTCCATTCCACACGGGAGGTAAAAACTCCAAGAATTCAGTGTTCTCCAGAAGGTAAAACAAAGAACACTGGTAGTTAATACAAACACAAATTCTTTGCCTTCCTGTGACGCGTTTCTGGGGAATCCAGCATAGGGCCAGCCCATACCTATCTAACCCCGCCCCTCCAATTTCTGGAGGCGGAGACAAATCACAACGCAGCGTGGAAGTCACCTAGCTTCCGGCTGGCTACGCTGGAATTGAGGGGCACAAACGGCCTCCAAGGCGATATACAGATCGATTGTTTATTGGCTACTAGCAAGCACTCGTTCTCCGCATTGGCTGTTGCTGCGCGGCGCCAATGTTCGCGCAGGATGTTCGCTGCAGCTAGTGAGAGTGACAGACTCCGCACCTAAATTTCCGGTTCCGGTTCACCGCTGGCTCCATGGCGACCGGGAGAGGGTCGCGGTATCTGCTGACAATAGGCAGATGGCGCCGCAGTTTTGGAATAGCTCCCCAGTTCCGAGTGAGTACCTATTTTCCCTGCTTTCAAAAGAGGCTGTGGATCTCAAGAACAGCTCCTCTCCGAGGAGGTGCGCTTTCGGCAGTTCCTCCTTTAGCCAGTGCCCGCAGCCATCCTCTGTGCCCCGCCATTAGCTTTTCTTTTTCTGCAGGCGCTTGCTGCCCTCGTGCCCGGCGTATCCCACGTGGATAACAAGTCCGATTTCCTGGGGAAGAGGCCCCATCGCCGGCACCCTGGAATCCTGCAGCTGTCATGCGTGCGGCTGCCGCAAGCATTGGCCGAAGCCGCGCAGTTACTGCTGCTAGGTGAGTAAAGGTGTGAAATGGAAGCTCAAGAAGCGGAGATTGGGCCCTGCGTACAAGTGATTCCTCTTTGCATCTTTGGTCCATAGGGAGCGCGATGCCCAATATGGAGAAGCAGGTGCAAGCCCTAACCAATTATCTCTGGAGCCGGCATTTACCTGTAGAGCCAGAGGAGCTACGAAGACGGGCAGTTCTTCTTGAGAAAAAAATCCTGGAAAACGCAGGTGGGTCTTAAAAATAAAGAGTAAGCCAAATAGAAAGAGCAGAGAGAAATGAAGAGCGAGTAATAATTCTGCAGCCTCTTAAATAAATACTGCAGTTTCTTATTTGACTTTCTAACCAGAGTAGTTATTCATAATGTTGCCTTTCTAAAAGAAGATAGGTAATTTCAGAGATTGCCTACTAAATTTAGGGCTTTAGTAAAGGTCAATGAGTGTGCTTCAGTCTACTGTTGAAATTTAGATCTTTTTTTTTCCCTCAAGTCCACTGGATTAAGACCGTCTAAGTTTTTGTTCAGGTAAAATAAAGTCCCTCTCCAGTACTACAGGGAAAGGAGAATTCGTTTGTCAAGTTATTTTCATGATTGTGAATTCCTTCCTATTAAGAGGCCTGCCTTTTGTTCATCTTGTATTCCCTGAACTTCTTGTAGTACCTGGTTCATAGTAGGCACTCTGTAGGTAAAACAGTACTGAACTGAACACAATTGTAAGACAAGTTTTTCAAGCCCCTTTCCTTCCTATAGGAACTTTGGAGACATCACATTATTAAATTTGGGGGAATTGAAGAAATCTACAAAGTACTGTCTTTATCCTATCCTTTAACTTTTTATTACACTTGCTTTTAATACAGAACAAAACCTGTGAGATAGAGTTGGTTGAATTGAAAGAACTGCTGTTAGAGGCAATATATTATCTGATATACTATGGTGGTGGTGGTGGTCATTATTATTCTTACCTGAAACTCTTCTCTAGTTTCGCTTCTCTCTTAAGCATTTTCCATGTGGGAACTGGTGGGGAATGGCAGGCAGTAAATTCAGATATTGTATCTGAGCCCTGTTCTTCCTAGGTCCTTACTTCCAGTCCTTGTTCTTACCCCAGACTCATGTCAGACAGAGAAACATCATGAAGAAATCCTGCATGCCTTGCGCAGAACTACCTATCATTGGCAAGAACTGAGGTAAGGGAGACTAAAAGGGCTGCAGGAGAAGGAAAAGTTTGGCTTTTGAGAAGGAGAGTTGGGGAAATACAATTACACCATTTAGTGTTTGAAAAAGTAATCTGGTTTGTAAGCCTCCCTAAGACGTTTCTGTGTTGATCAGTGAAAGGGTTGAGCTGGAAGAGCCCTTTGCAAAGATTTCATTTCCTAAAAGTCTGGAGGGTAGCTGCAGGATAGAGGTTAATTCCCAGTGGTATGTCTGATTTTTCTGGCAGCTACAGTGAGGGACTGAGCCTGGTGTATATGGCAGCAAGATTGGATGGTGGCTTTGCAGCAGTCTCCAGAGCTTTCCATGAGGTGAAATTCCCTCAACTTCCAACCAGAAACTTTTTACTATCAGTTCCCTTCTTCATAAAGTAATCTTCTGGGACAAGATTCTTGGGACATTACATGTGCATTTTTTTCGAGAGGTTGTCTTTATCGTCTGAAAGGAATTTTTGACCCAAAAAAGGTTTAGAATCACTGTTCTTAAGAGCTACACTGAATCTTAAAAGACATTCATGTCTCATTTCCTCTGTTACGGTCCCCTAATTCATGTTTACCAAGACCCTAAATGTATGTCTGTCTTCCCCACTGTGGGGTATTGAATATTTCTTCAGATCCAAGCTCGCCTTCCAGAGTTCCAGCCACAAACCTTGATGGACTTTGGCTCAGGTACTGGCTCTGTCACCTGGTGAGTATCTTTCTCTGTCTCTGTCAGTTCCAACTCTATAGAGAGCTAGAGCTAGCTTATACCACGTCAATATCAAGAGATTGGAGAACCAAAGGAAGAAGAGGAAAATTGGGAACTGATGTGTTTCTTCCCTCAGATTAGACAAGGCATGAGAAGGTATATAAATCAGGGTCAGAACTTAAATGTCAAGTGAAAAAACCCACATTAAGAAGGATAAAAAAGGAAAGGAATTTGACCTCGGACAGGGATTTACGTATCATCAAGATTTTTGTGTGTGTGTTCATGTAGTTTTTGAGTCTTCTAAAGAGTTGTAGATGAAACAAGAAAATAAGATTCCTAGTTTTTCTAACTATTTTAACTTAGCACTCTGTTTCCCCAAGGTTGGGTTAGGGACAGAGGGGTCTCTTGTAGGGATAACTTTGTCATGAGAACGTGATGATTTATTTTTTGCCACTTTAGGGCTGCTCATAGTACTTGGGGCCAGAGCCTACGGCAGTATATGTGTGTGGACAGCTCAGCTGCCATGTTGGAATTGGCAGAAAAGCTGCTGAAAGGTGAGGACAAAATGTAAGGAAGGGCTTTTCCAAAGTTGAAGGCGTTTGCAAAGCAAAGGAGTACCAGAAAGGGTATTTTATTGGGGAGTAGAGGAGAGGCCTGAGAGTTAAAGATGTGTCTGATGCAATGACCCTGTTAAAGATGCTGGGGGCCTCTGTTGGACTGTGGATGGGTAGGGTAAGAATAACAGGACAAATGACCCAATATTCCCCCTGCCCTTTTTTTTCATAGTTGTCTACTCTGTTGCATCTCTTCCTCAGCTAGCATTTTGTCCCTTCAGTTTCTACCCACACTCACAGTTGCCACATCTCTACTTTCCTCCACAGGTGGTTCAGGATCTGGGATGCCTTGTGTTCCGGGTGTCTTTTTCAGACAGTTTCTACCTGTATCACCCAAGGCAAGTGGCGGTGTTTAAAGTATGCCAGATGTGGAGTATGCAGATGGAAAACTGGCCCTGGCTTTACAACCTAGCATTCTGTTAGAAAGTAAAAGAAAGCAGAAGAAATTTAGTGGGATAGACCTTTGTTGTACTCTTTAAAAGAGGGAGATGTCAGGTCAGTCGTTTTCCTCGTCTTGTGCACCAGGTACAATTCGATGTGGTGGTAGCAGCCTTTTCTCTCAGTGAGCTGCCCAGCAAGGCCGACCGCACTGACGTAGTCCAGACCTTGTGGCGCAAGACAGGTCATTTTCTGGTAAGTGGAAGCCCCTTTATCCCTTCAAGTTTTAAGCAGCTTCATGGGTTTGTTTCATGCCTTTCCTTGTCCCCATTGGAGCTTGTCTTCATTTTTAAGCATTTTCATCCTACATAGATCCCTTTGTCCCTCTTTTCAGGTCTCCACCTGCATCATATATGTAATACCCGTTTCATTTAGAATCCCTATTCTATTTGGGAATGCTCTTCCAGAGCTACTGACATTCATGTTTTCATGTAATTCGAGGCTTCTTACTTCCCCTTTTATAATCAGGTATTGATAGAGAATGGAACAAAAGCTGGGCACTCCCTTCTCATGGACGCCAGGGACCTGATCCTTAATGTAAGGTTCTTTCTCCTTCTTTCACCTTACCCTCCTTTCCCCACTTATTCTCACCAGTTCTTGGCACTCCCTTGAAAACTGAAGGGACTCGCATATAGTAATAAGGATGACTCTGGAGATAGTAGGCACATGAAGTCATGATATAGGGCAGTAGTTGGCAAACTCCAGCCTATGGATCAGATCCAGCCTGCCACCTGTTTTTATATGAGCAGTGCTTATTTGTGCATCTATAACCATGTGTCTGTGGCCATACGTCTGTTGCCTGTAGCTATTTTCACCATACAGATAGCAGTAGGAAACAGATTTTGCCTAGTCTCTGGACCTTAAAAAAAATTTTTTTTTGCCAGCCTCTGATCCAGGGCACTTCTGAGCCAAGAACCTTATCTGTTTAGGACCATATGAACCAGTGTATAATCGCAAATTTCATTGTCTTGAAATGGGATTTTTTTTTTTGAGAGTGAAGGTTACTGACAAGGGAGAGCACCATACTATGTGCCAAGTTTCTGCCTTTCTCTTGCTGCAAAGAGAAAGTTCTTTGTTTGGAGTATTAGAGAAACAGCCAGCTTAATTCAAAGAACATAGTTAATAATTACCATAATTGAATGTTAGAGGAGTGCCCAATTTATTGAGTGCAGAGATTGAGTTAGAACAGACCCCTCAGCCCAGCCTAAAATTTTTTTTCATTTCCTTTGATTTCAGGGAAAAGAAAAGTCACCTTTGGATCCTCGACCTGGTTTTGTCTTTGCCCCAGTGAGTATTACTTCTGCCTTTCCCAGCAAGCAAAGATCTGAACTCAGGAAAAGAGAGCTAACCACCATCCTCTACTCTTGATTCCTCCTTAGTGATTCCCCTGGCTTGCCCTTTCATCTGCTCTGTGCTCCCTTATCCCTAGCCCTTCTTAACTCTATTACTCATAGTTTCTAGGTTTCATGATTGTGGTTCTTTTGTCTTACCTCATGTCTTTGTGTTCACAGTGTCCCCATGAACTTCCGTGTCCCCAGTTGACAGCCTCTAAGCCCCTGGCCTGTAGCTTTTCCCAGGCCTACTATCCCATCCCCTTCAGCTGGGTATGTACTCTGAGAATACTGTGGTAGGGAGAAAATAGCCTGGGAAAGCACAGTGAAAAAGATTCAGAGATGGGAGGATTTGGGAAATTCCAGAGAATGCTTAGAGATTTTAGGGTCTGAATGTATATGACTTATAGAAAATGAGAAGAGTCACAGGAATGAGGTTGGAAGAAATTTTTTTCCCTCATCTTTTCCCGCAAGCCATCTCTGTATCCTTGTCTTAGAACAAGAAGCCGAAGGAAGAAAAGTTCTCCTTGGTAATCCTTGCCCGAGGATCTCCAGAGAAGGCTAATCGCTGGCCCCGAATCACTCAGCCTGTTCTTAAACGGCCACGCCATGTGCATTGCCACCTGTGCTGTCCAGATGGGCATATGCAGCATGCTGTGATCACAGCCCGCAGACATGGCAGGTGTGGAGGTGTGACCAGAGTTGGTGGGAGGTAGGGAGAACCTGCAGCCCACATTGACCCTCTCTTTTCTGTAGGGATTTGTATCGCTGTGCCCGGGTCAGTTCCTGGGGAGATCTTTTACCTGTGATCACACCATTGGAACTTCCTCCATCTGCTCAAGATGCCCCTGAGAGTTGACACAGATGTGTGACAAGTGTTTTCTTCTATCTTGATGGCCGAGGCGGAAGCTACCTGGTGTCCAGGATGGGAGTGCTATTACTGTTACGGCAAAAAAAAACTAGTTCAAATATCCTCCATTGTAGTAGACTGTATTCTTTGAGCTTACTCGGCCATCCTCTCGTGTCAGGGGACATTCAACTTTAAGGGATCCAATATGTTGCATTTTCTTTCTTTGTGTGCCATTTGTCAAGGACTCTGTTCCTTATCAGTTCCTGGGATACAGGAACGAGTAGAGCTGTATGCAGTTCTCAGGACTGCTGGCTGCGGCTGCTGCTGCTGCTGCTGTTGAGTCACTTCAGTCGTGTCGGACTCTCTGTGACCCCATAGACGGCAGCCCACGAGGCTCCCCCATCCCTGGGATTCTCCAGGCAAGAACACAGGAGTGGGTTGCCATTTCCTTCTCCAATGCATGAAAGTGAAAAGTGAAAGTGAAGTCGTGTCCGACTCTTACCAACCCCAGGGACCGCAGCCTACCAGGCTCCACCATCCATGGGATTTTCCAGGCAAGAGTACTGGAGTTGGATGCCATCGCCTTCTCTGTCTCAGGACTGAGATCATGGGAAAGAGCACCTGCTTGGATTCCCTTCAGTGACTCTGTTCAGTGACTCTGTTCAGTGACCTTGTACTTATTAGACTATCCATTTTGTTGCAACTGGTGGAATTTCATTCTTTTTAACAGCTGAGTAATCATTTTACTGAAGATATATAAGCATGCATTTCTTACAAGCATGCTAATAAAATACCCTTGTTCCACTAGAGACTTGGGTCCCCCGCGTCCTTCTTTCTGTCTCCAGCTACTTCAGATCGTGGAAACCTAACGAACTCACTTTCTCGCCCGGGCTTTCAAGACCTCCTTGAGAGGACACCCTGTGCCTTCGTGAGTGGTACAAGTCCTGTGTATGGGCTTTATTGGTTTTCCGCGTAGCCCGAGGGATATTGCTCTTTCTCTTTCTTTTCGTCGACTCCAGTCCCCAGGTCCCAGTCTGTAAAAGACCGCAACAAATGGCACCCGAAACGGACATGGTATTCACCCTTGGCAAACAGGACGGAGTGACTGGGACCTACGGAGGTCGGTAAGTGCGGGGTTATGGGACAAACAGCTGGAAAGCCTCACCATTTTTCTACTTTACTTCATCATTTAAAGTTCAAGGACTTCTGGGTTTGTGTCAACTTATAATTTGGCACCGGGTCAAAGAGAATGTTGGAACGAGCCACTAAATGGGGGAAAAATATTCCAATAGATTTCTGGCCCCTATGGACTCTCATTAAAGCTGTGATTCTGCCATTTCAAGATAATTCTAGCCCTCCTGATATCCGACAATAAGCGGAATACTTGTTACATGAATATGAATTAGATGATGAAACTTTTCAAAAGGCCCAATTAGAACATAAAATATTTCAGAATTTTCCTACTAGCCCTGTTCCGGCGGCCCCAAGTGCTCCTCCTCTCGCAATAGACACAAAACCGAAAGTCCCTTCAATTCAAGGACAAAATGACTCTGACAATGACTCTTCTGAGGCTCTCTTTGACGCTAAAGCTGATAATGGTTTTTTGGATAACAACGATAAGCCTTTAGCACGCACTCGTATTTATGAGAAAAAACTATCTACTCGTTCTCCTTCACGACGGAGGCTCTCTGAGTCACTGGCTTTGCAATCTTGAGTCTCTGAGGCCAATACAGGCTTTTCCTATATTAAGAAATGTTAATGCCCAGGGGCAAATAATACCTCAATATGAAGGCTTTGATTTTTCTCACAGGCAACAAATGAAAAAGGCTGTAACTATGTATGGCCCTCATTCACCTTTTACTAAAGAACTTTTAAACACTATGGCATCTTCTATTGGAAATTTTGTTCCTTATGATTGGCAACTTTTGATAAGGGCTCTTCTTAAACCAGGAGAATATTTTCAATGGACAATGTGGTTTCAGGATATGGCCCAAGATGGTGCCAATTCTAATGCTCAAGCTGGCACTCTCCAAAACCAAATTACTCTTGAAATGTTAACCAATACAAGGCAATATGATTCTATAGAAGCTCAAATACAAAGCCCTCCTTGGTGGAAAACTATCTTGACTATAATAATTGTAGTCATCTTATTCTTGCTGTTTGCTTTTTATATCAGTAACTGTATAATGAACTTTGTATCTAAGTGGCTTAGGCATTTAAGTTACAAATGATTGTTCATGCTCCTGCAGTTTCCACTGCCTCAGGGCCCCTGGATCAGAGACCCTCAATATGAGGATAAGGAGACTGTATTGCCTCAACAATTTAGGGTCTACACCCCTTCCCAGCAGGAAGAAGTTACAGAACAATTTCTTCACCCCTTTCCCTGGCAACCATATTCTCCTAAAAGCAGGACGAAATGAAAGAATTAAAGCTTAGGCAAGCAATCCAGGGCCCTTTAAGGAAGAGACAAGCATTCTCACTCATGTTTTCCTTAAGCCTTGTGCAACAATGTATGTTGCCAGAGAACTGACCTTTCTTTAGGTCCAGAGCTAATGATTACACAGCACAATGTCTTACTCATGGAAATGCTTTTCCTAGGCCCTATGTTAATGATTTCAATTATAACAAATCTTTCCTGGGAACCTATATCTCAAGACTTGTACCCCTGATTACACAGCAACAATATATCTTGCCCAGAGACTTTGTCTGGAACCTGTTCTCCCTGGCTAATCTTGTGCCAAAGTTATCTCAGGATATAGGTCTTGCTGCTGCTGCTGCTGCTAAGTCGCTTCAGTCGTGTCCGACTCTGTGCGACCCCAGAGACAGGAGCCCACCAGGCTCCCCCGTCCCTGGGATTCTCCAGGCAAGAACACTGGAGTCGGTTGCCATTTCCTTCTCCAATGCATGAAAGTGAAAAGAGTGAAGTCGCTCAGTCGTGTCCGACTCTTAGCGACCCCATGGACTGCAGCCCACCAGGCTCCTCTGTCCTTGGGATTTTCCAGGCAAGAGTACTGGAGTGGGGTGCCACTGGGAAAGGGCCTAATAGAACTCTTACAATGTTGAGGTATTCTTTTCATCTATTATCAGCAGCTAGTTGAGAAATATACAAGGTCCCACTTAAACTAATGAGGCAGATACCCTTTCTACCCCCACAAACCTTCGACCTTTTACTTGGCCAATCTAGTTTGACTTCTAAAAGAATTCCTGTTCACCCTAGAATAATTGATTTAGATTATAAGGGAGAAATTCAAATTATGATGTCATCTCAGATACTATGGCAATTCAAAAAGGGGGACAAAATTGCCCAGCTGCTTCTTTTACCTTACATTTCTGTTAACTCCTCTAATAGTATACAGACAGATGGACTTGGCAATACAGATCGAAAATAATCCTTATGGACATCAATAATATCTGAATATGCACAACCAAATATAAAAATCAAAATTAATGGCAAAAGATTTTCTGGTCTTGATACTAGATCCAATATTACTGTTATTTTCAAATATTTATGGCCCAAATCTTGGCCGATGCAGAGAATTTCTTGCCAAATTACAGGAATTTCTCAAACCAAAATAACAAGAACTCTATCAAAATACTCAAATTTATCCTTGTGAGGGACTAGAAGGCCAACCGGCAACATTACAACCTTATGTGATAGGTGCAACCCTTAATTTAATACAGATTTACTTATACAATGGCAAGCACAAATATATATTCCACATTTTTCCTAGGGGCCACTGCTCATTTAACAAACAATGCAATTATTAAAATAATTTGGAAGAATGATGACCCTATATGGACAGATTGAAATTAAAACATATTGAGGAATCTTATTCCCCTTGGAACTCTCTCACTTTTGTTATAAGAAAGAAATCTAACAAATGGCATATCTTAACAGACCGTAGAAAAGTTAATGCAATATGAAACCTATGGATGCATTACAACCAGGAATTGTATCACCTACTACTATTCCTCAAAACTGGCATATTATTATTACAGATTTATCAGATCAGATCAGTCGCTCAGTCGTGTGCGACTCTTTGCGACCCCATGAATCACAGCCTGTCAGGCCTCCCTGTCCATCACCAACTCCTGGAGTTCACTCAGACTCATTTCCATCGAGTCAGTGATAC
>NW_011494689.1:155914-156697 GCF_000754665.1 Bison bison bison | reverse complement strand
GTTCACTCAGACTCATTTCCATCGAGTCAGTGATACCATCCAGCCATCTCATCCTCTGTCGTCCCCTTCTCCTCTTGCCCCCAATCCCTCCCAGCATCAGAGTCTTTTCCAATGAGTCAACTCTTCGCATGAGGTGGCCAAAGTACTGGAGTTTCAGCTTTAGCATCATTCCTTCCAAAGAAATCCCAGGGCTGATCTCCTTCAGAATGGACTGGTTGGATCTCCTTGCAGTCCAAGTGACTCTCAAGAGTCTCCTCCAACACCACAGTTCAAAAGCATCAATTCTTCGGCACTCAGCCTTCACAGTCCAACTCACATCCATACGTGACCACAGGAAAAACCATAGCCTTGACTAGATGGACCTTTGTTGTCAAAGTAATGTCTCTGCTTTTGAATATGCTATCTAGGTTGGTCATAACTTTCCTTCCAAGGAGTAAGCGTCTTTTAATATCATGGCTGCAGTCACCATCTGTAGTGATTTTGGAGCCCAGAAAAATAAAGTCTGACACTGTTTCCACTGTTTCCCCATCTATTTCCCATGAAGTGATGGAACCGGATGCCATGATCTTCGTTTTCTGAATGTTGAGCTTTAAGCCACTTTTTCACTCTCCACTTTCACCTTCATCAAGAGGCTTTCGAGTTCCTCTTCACTTTCTGCCATAAGGGTCGTGTCATCTGCATATCTGAGGTTATTGATATTTCTCCCGGCAATCTTGATTCCAGCTTGTGTTCCTTCCAGTCCAGTTCAGCGTTTCTCATGATGTACTCTGCATATAAGTTAAA
>NW_011494689.1:155277-155814 GCF_000754665.1 Bison bison bison | reverse complement strand
CTCAAGAGGCAGATCAGGTGGTCTGGTATTCCCATCTCTTTCAGAATTTTCCACAGTTTATTGTGATCCACACAGTCAAAGGCTTTGGCATAGTCAATAAAGCAGAAATAGATGTTTTTCTGGAACTCTCTTGCTTTTTCCATGATCCAGCGGATGTTGGCAATTTGACCTCTGGTTCCTCTGCCTTTTCTAAAACCAGCTTGAACATCAGGAAGTTCACGGTTCACATATTGCTGAAGCCTGGCTTGGAGAATTTGGAGCATTACTTTACTAGCGTGTGAGATGAGTGCAATCGTGTGGTAGTTTGAGCATGCTTTGGCATTGCCTTTCTTTGGGATTGGAATGAAAACTGACCTTTTCCAGTCCTGTGGCCACTGCTGAGTTTTCCTAATTTGCTGGCATATTGAGTGCAGCACTTTCACAGCATCATCTTTCAGGATTTGAAATAGCTCAACTGGAATTCCATCACCTCCACTAGCTTTGTTCATAGTGATGCTTTCTAAGGCCCACTTGACTTCCCATTCCAGGATTTCTGGC
>NW_011494689.1:154202-155177 GCF_000754665.1 Bison bison bison | reverse complement strand
CTTTTTTGTACAGTTCTTCTGTGTATTCTTGCCATCTCTTCTTAATATCTTCTGCTTCTGTTCAGTCCATACTATTTCTGTCCTTTATCGAGCCCATCTTTGCATGAAATGTTCCTTTGGTATCTCTGATTTTCTTGAAGAGATCTCTAGTCTTTCCCATTCTGTTGTTTTCCTCTATTTCTTTGCATTGATCGCTGAGGAAGGCTTTCTTATCTCTTCTTGCTATTCTTTGGAACTCTACATTCAGATTGCTTTTTTACTATACCTTTACACCCTCTAGACCGAGAGAGATTTACTTTCTCTCTTCCTTATCCTAATCACACCAGGCCTCATAAACGATACCAATGGACTGTATTGCCTTAGGAATGATGAATTCTCCCACCATGTGCCAATACTATGTAGCCAAAGCCCTTGAACCTACAAGAAAACAATTTCCTAACTTTCTTGTTATTCATTATATGGATGATGTATTGTTTTCAGCTCCATCTGTTTTAGAAACTCAACACATGTTCTATACAGCTCAACAATGCTTGAAAGACTGGATTAATCATTGCCCCTGAAAAAACAAACCTCTACACATTACCATTACTTAAGATTTGATATTAATACACAACATATTACTCCCCAACTAAAACAGATTTGTACTGATAAATTATCAACCTTGAGATTTTCAAAAACTTTTAGGTGATATAAATTGGATTAGACCCTCTTTCAGTTCAGTTCAGTTCAGTTCAATCGCTCAGTCGTCTCCAACTCTTTGTGACCCCATGAATCGCAGCACGCCAGGCCTTCCTGTCCATCACCAACTCCCTGAGTTCACTCAGACTCATTTCCATCGAGTCAGTGATACCATCCAGCCATCTCATCCTCTGTCGTCCCCTTCTCCTCTTGCCCCCAATCCCTCCCAGCATCAGAGTCTTTTCCAATGAGTCAACTCTTCGCATGAGGTGGCCAAAGTACTGGAGTTTCAGCTTT
>NW_011494689.1:152614-153156 GCF_000754665.1 Bison bison bison | reverse complement strand
TGGAAGTGAGAAATAGATTTAAGGGCCTAGATCTGATAGATAGAGTGCCTGATGAACTATGGAATGAGAATTATTTATACTCCCCTCTTTTCATCCTCCCATGGGACTTCTTGCCCAACAAGAACACCCAATAGAATGAATCTATACCCATTTTAGAGGAATAAAGTCACTTACACCCTACCTTGATTTAATTGCTCTAATTATCAATGGAAGAAATAGACCTAAAACTCTAATTGGCTCTGATCCTCATAAAATTATAATACCTATTAATAAATCTCAATTTGAGAATGCATTACAAACCTACTGATTTCCAAATAGCTTTTCTGCAATATTTTGGAGAATTTTCATTTCATTATCCTTCTAACAAGCTCTGGAATTTCTTCAAAAATACTGAATTTATTATCTCTCACATTATCAGCTTGCAGCCTATACCTCAAGCTGATATTTTCTATATAGATGGGACTAAAAACTCCAAAGCTTCATTCTGGTCTCTCAAAGAACATAAAAATTTTTATACTAAATTTCATTCTGCTCAACAAAAT
>NW_011494689.1:150422-152514 GCF_000754665.1 Bison bison bison | reverse complement strand
GAGATCTCTAGTTTTCCCATTCTGTGTTTTCCTCTATTCTTTGCATTGATCGCTGAAGAAGGCTTTCTTATCTCTTCTTGCTATTTTTTGGAACTCTGCATTCAGATGTTTATATCTTTCCTTTTCTCCTTTGCTTTTCACTTCTCTTCTTTTCACAGCTATTTGTAAGCCCTCCCCAGACAGCTATTTTGCTTTTTTGCATTTCTTTTCCATGGGGATGGTCTTGATCCCTGTCTCCTGTACAATGTCACAAACCTCATTCCATAGCTCAGTAATGCTGAGGAAGCTGAAGTTGAACGGTTCTATGAAGACCTACAAGACCTTTTAGAACTAACACCCAAAAAATATGTCCTTTTCATTATAGGGGACTGGAATGCAAAAGTAGGAAGTCTAGAAACACCTGGAATAACAGGCAAATTTGGCCTTGGAATACGGAATGAAGCAGGGCAAAGACTAACAGAGTTTTGCCAAGAAAATGCACTGATCATAGCAAACACCCTCTTCCAACAACACAAGAGAAGACTCTATACATGGACATCACCAGATGGTCAACACTGAAATCAGATTGATTATATTCTTTGCAGCCAAAGATGGAGAAGCTCTATACAGTCAGCAAAAACAAGACCAGGAGCTGACTGTGGCTCAGACCATGAACTCCTTATTGCCAAATTCAGACTGAAATTGAAGAAGGTAGGGAAAACCACTAGACCATTCAGGTATGACCTAAATCAAATCCCTTATGATTATACAGTGGAAGTGAGAAATAGATTTAAGGGCCTAGATCTGATAGATAGAGTGCCTGATGAACTATGGAATGAGAATTATTTATACTCCCCTCTTTTCATCCTCCCATGGGACTTCTTGCCCAACAAGAACACCCAATAGAATGAATCTATATATTTCTAGGCAATTCAAACAATTTTTTACAATCATTTTCTATTAAGCATGTTACAGGTATTCCTTATAATCCACAAGCACAAGGCATAGTTGAACGAGCACATCACACACTGAAACTACAAATAAAAAAGTTTAAAAAGGGGGAATACACAAGAACACTTCTATCTTCCTTATCCAAAGCAGACTTTACTAGATTTCAATGTAAGATGTTATTTAAACCTATAACTATTGTTAATACAGCTTTATTTGTTTTAAATTTTTTATTTTTTTAATTTAAATTTATTTATTTTAATTGGAGGCTAACAACTTTACAATATTGTATTGGTTTTGCCATACATCAACAGGCACGGGTGTACACATGTTCCCCATCCTGAAGCCCCTTCCCACCTCCCTCCCCGTACCATCCCTCTGGGTCATCCCAGTGCACCAGCCCCAAGGATCCTGTATCCTGCATCAAACCTGGACTGGAGATTCATTTCTTATATGATATTATACATGTTTCAATGCCATTCTCCCAAATCACCCCACCCTTTCCCTCTCCCACAGAGTCCAAAAGACTGTTCTATACATCTGTATCTCTTTTGCTGTCTCACATACAGGGTTATTGTTACCATCTTTCTAAATTCCATATATATGCATTAGTATACTGTATTGGTGTTTTTCTTTCTAGCTTACTTCACTCCGTATAATAGGCTCCAGTTTCATCCACCTCATTAGAACTGATTCAAATGTATTCTTTTTAATGGCTGAGTAATACTCCATTGTGTATATGTACCACAGCTTTCTTATCCATTATCCATTCATCTGCTGATGGACATCTAGGTTGCTTCCATGTCCTGGCTATTATAAACAGTGCTGCGATGAACGTTGGGGTACACGTGTCCCTTTCCCTTCTGGTTTCCTCAGTGTGTATGCCCAGCAGTGGGATTGCTGGGTCATAAGGCAGTTCTATTTCCAGTTTTTAAGGAATCTCCACACTGTTCTCCATAGTGGCTGTACTAGTTTGCATTCCCACCAACAGTGTAAGAGGGTTCCCTTTTCTCCACATCCTCTCCAGCATTTATTGCTTGTAGACTTTTGGATTGTAGCCATTCTTCACGCCATGTGAGACTGGCATGAAATGGTACCTCACTGTGGTTTTGATTTGCATTTCTCTGATAATGAGTGATGTTGAGCATCTTTTCATGTGTTTGTT
>NW_011494689.1:148630-149228 GCF_000754665.1 Bison bison bison | reverse complement strand
TAGGTCCCATTTGTTTATTTTTGCTTTTATTTCCAATATTCTGGGAGATGGGTCATGGAGGATCCTGCTATGATTTATGTCGGAGAGTGTTTTGCCTATGTTCTCCTCTAAGAGTTTTATAGTTTCTGGTCTTAAATTTAGATCTTTAATCCATTTTGAGTTTATTTTTGTGTATGGTGTTAGAAAGTGTTCTAGTTTCATTCTTTTACAAGTGGTTGACCAGTTTTCCCAGCACCACTTGTTAAAGAGATTGTCTTTTCTCCATTGTATATTCTTGCTTCCTAGTCAAAGATAAGGTGTCCATAGGTGCATGGATTTATCTCTGGGCTTTCTATTTTGTTCCATTGATCTATATTTCTGTTGTTGTGCCAGTACCATACTGTCTTCATGACTGTGGCTTTGTAGTAGAGCCTGAAGTCAGGCAGGTTGATTCCTCCAGTTCCATTCTTCTTTCTCAAGATTGCTTTGGCTATTCGAGGTTTTTTGTATTTCCATACAAATTGTGAAATTATTTGTTTTAGCTCTGTGAAAAATACCGTTGGTAGCTTGATAGGGATTGCATTGAATCTATAGATGCTTTGAGTAGTATACACATTTT
>NW_011494689.1:145203-147262 GCF_000754665.1 Bison bison bison | reverse complement strand
CATCACTGACTCGATGGACATGAGTCTGAGTGAACTCCGGGAGTTGGTGATGGACAGGGAGGCCTGGCTTGCTGTGATTCATGCGGTGGCAAAGAGTCGGACATGACTGAGTGACTGATCTGATCTGATCTGATCTGATTCCTAAGTATTTTATTCTTTTCATTGCATTGGTGAATGGAATTGTTTCTTTAATTTCTCTTTCTATTTTCTCATTATTAGTGTATAGGAATGCAAGGGATTTCTGTGTATTGATTTTATATCCTGCAACTTTACTATATTCATTGATTAGCTCTAGTAAATTTTTTAAACTTACCACAGGGAGATATCTTAACAAGAGCAGAAAAACATTTTGAAGGATTACAGGATACCTCTCCTCCTCTGCCCATTTGGTATCAAGACGGGCTGACTAAACAATGGAAATCTGGGAAATCTTACAGGGAAAGGGATATGCTTGTATTTCTCCAGATGGATCCAACAAACTCAATTGGCTTCCTCTTCGGAAAATCCGCCCCAGGGGAGCCTCCAGTATTCAAAATAAAGACAAAAAGACAAAACCCCCAGGAGGAAGAAATTCCAATACAGGCCATGGATGCTCTAAAACTCTCCAAGAAGCACCGCCCTCGATGTCATCAACCTCATGATCTCCTGTCACTGCTCCTGCTAAGTCACTTCAGTCGTTTCCGACTCTGTGGTACCCCAGAAACGGCAGCCCACCAGGCTCCCCCGTCCCTGGGATTCTCCAGGCAAGAACACTGGAGTGGGTTGCCATTTCCTTCTCCAATGCATGAAAGTGAAAAGTGAAAGTGAAGTTGTTCATTCATGTCCAACTCTTAGTGATCCCATGGACTACGGCCCACCAGGCTCCTCCATCCATGGGATTTTCCAGGCATGATCTCCCTACTTGGGGACAAATAAAAACCCTTACTAATCAAGCTGAAAATCTGGTTTCTCAACAGGAAATGCCTCAGAATCCAGAAAATATTTTTATTGCTATGCTTGCTTTGCTTGCTTTTGCTTCCCCTGCTCACGCTGAATTAATTAATCATACTTACTGGGCCTATATACCCAACCCCCCTTTACTGCAGGTTATAAAATGGACAGATAAAGGACCAATCATATCCACTGATGACTCAGTACATATGCCTCCTCCTTGGAGCTTGGAGGGGCCTTCTCATCCTGAGAAAAAAGGAAGACTAATTAATATTTCTCTAGGGTATGAAGTCCTTCGTCTATGCATGGGTCCAAAAGAATTATGCATTAACTTTAGCCGACAAACATGGGCTTTCATTCTGCCTCCAAAGAAGAACTTTTGGACATTGCTTGGGCAGTTTACTGCCCTTTCTTTCTATGAGAACCATGTCAACACTACTGAAACTCTAGGGAAAAAACAAAAATCATTATGTAAAGGATTTACATATAAAAACTTTAAATATACTCCTATTCATTGGGACAGATGTTAGGCTAAATCAGGAAAATTAATGTTTGTGGCCAATTACACCATTGATTGGATGCAATCTCAAAAATGACAGAATGATCTCTGTTCGTTTCCAAGGCAAACCATTCAATATCACAGTAATCCAAGTCTATGCCCCAACCAGTAACGCTGAAGAAGATGAAGTTGAACTGTCCTATGAAGACCTACAAGACCTTCTAGAACTAACACCCAAAAAAGATATCCTTTTCATTATAGGGGACTGGAATGCAAAAGTAGGAAGTCAAGAAACACCTGAAGTAACAGGCAAATTTGGCCTTGGAATACGGAATGAAGCAGGGCAAACACTAATAGAGTTTTGCCAAGAAAATTCACTGGTCATAGCAAACACCCTCTTCCAACAACACAAGAGAAGACTGTACACATGGACATCACCAGATGGTCAACACCAAAATCAGATTGATTATATTCTTTGCAGCCAAAAATGGAGAAGCTCTATGCAGTCAGCAAAAACAAGACCAGGAGCTGACTGTGGCTCAGACCATGAACTCCTTATTGCCAAATTCAGACTGAAATTGAAGAAAGTAGGGAAAACCACTAGACCATTCAGGTATGACCTAAATCAAA
>NW_011494689.1:144557-145016 GCF_000754665.1 Bison bison bison | reverse complement strand
AAGGAAAGATATAAGCATCTGAATGCAGAGTTCCAAAGAATAGCAAGAAGAGATAAGAAAGCCTTCCTCAGCGATCAATGCAAAGAAATAGAGGAAAACAACAGAATGGGAAAGACTAGAGATCTCTTCAAGAAAATTAGGTATACCAAGGGACATTTCATGCAAAGATGGGCTCAATAAAGGACAGAAATGGTATGGACCTAACAGAAGCAGAAGATATTAAAAAGAGGTGGCAGGAATACACAGAAGAACTATACAAAAAAGATCTTCATGACCCAGATAATCACGATGGTGTGATCACTGACCTAGAGCCAGACATCCTGGAATGGGAAGTCAAGTGGGCCTTAGAAAGCATCACTACGAACAAAGCTAGTGGAGATGATGGAATTCCAGTTGAGCTATTTCAAATCCTGAAAGATGATGCTGTGAAAGTGCTGCACTCAATATGCCAGCAAATTA
>NW_011494689.1:137707-143674 GCF_000754665.1 Bison bison bison | reverse complement strand
AAAAAAAAAGAATTGCCAGGAGAATATCAATAACCTCAGATATGCAGATGACACCACCCTTATGGCAGAAAGTGAAGAGGAACTAAAAAGCCTCTTGATGAAAGTGAAAGAGGAGAGTGAAAAAGTTGGCTTAAAGCTCAACATTCAGAAAATGATCATGGCATCTGGTCCCATCACTTCATGGGAAATAGATGGGATAACAGTGAAAACAGTGTCAGACTTTATTTTTCTGGGCTCCAAAATCACTACAGATGGTGACTGCAGCCATGAAATTAAAAGACGCTTACTGCTTGGAAGGAAAGTTATGACCAACTAGATAGCATATTCAAAAGCAGAGACATTACTTTGCTAACAAAGGTCCGTCTAGTCAAGGCTATGGTTTTTCCAGTGGTCATGTATGGATGTGAGAGTTGGACTGTGAAGAAAGCTGAGCACCGAAGAATTGATGCTTTTGAACTGTGGTGTTGGAAAAGACTCTTGAGAGTCCCTTGGACTGCAAGGAGATCCAACCAGTCCATTCTAAAGGACATCAGCCCTGGGTGTTCTTTGGAAGGAATGATGCTAAAGCTGAAACTCCAGTACTTTGGCCACCTCATGCGAAGAGTTGACTCATTGGAAAAGACTCTGATGCTGGGAGGGACTGGGAGCAGGAGGAGAAGGGGACGACAGAGGATGAGACGGCTGGATGGCATCACTGACTCGATGGACATGAGTCTGAGTGAACTCCGGGAGTTGGTGATGGACAGGGAGGCCTGGCATGCTGTGATTCATAGGGTTGCAAAGAGTCAGACACGACTGAGTGACTAAACTGAACTGAACTGAACACCATTGATTATTGGGGACCCCATGGTATGTAGTTGTCTAACTGCTCAGATGATATTAACACCACTGTATATGATTATACTACTCAAGTAGCATAAAAGGTTATTAATACTACAATGGACTTCATTGTATTAACAAAGGACCCTTGGGTGGCTTGACGGTGGAATGGCACCCCCTCGACCTCGAATCATCCTCAATAAACGGATTGGGCCTGAACAATGGGACATCTGGAAACTTGCCACAAGCACCAAAGAACTTGGAACTTGGACTGGATATTTTATGGGGACCAGTCATAGTCATAGTAACTATTCCTTTCATTATAATCATTCATATTTCATACAAGCTTGTGTTCCCCTTCCTTTTGTTATAGCTATAGGGAACTTGCAGTTTAATAAGACTTTATGTTTTGTGCCTTGTATAGATTGCAAATTATATGCTTGTTTTAATTCCTCTGTCTCTTTGAAAAATGAATCCCTTTTGATTCTTCATTTGTGACGTAATCTATGGTTGCCAATAGATCTCCAATGACCCTGGGAAGAGGGTCCCATGGCAGGATTTGCCTCCCAGCTACTTACTAAATCACTTCGATGATCTAAACAATTCATTGGATGGTTAATTCTTGGCATTTGGGGATTAATGGCCATTTGCACTACTGCCGCTGTTGCAGGCATTGCTTTACAAACCTCAATTCAAACACACAACTTTATTCAAAATTGGACCAAAGATGCTCATACTATGTGGACCATTCAGACTCAGGTAAATGAGGAAATTCAAGATGAAATACAAGAAATAAAAATAGCCATCCAATAGGTTGAAGATCAATTAATAGATTTGCAAAAACAAGCTATACTAAAATATAACTGAAATTCTACTCAATTTTGTATGACCCCTGTTCGGTTCAACTATAGTGCCTACAATTGGGAACAAATCAAATTTCATTTGCAAGACTTACATGATAATGCTTCCTTAAATGTACAATTATTACCAAAAGAAATCTTTGAAACTTTCTCTAACAGTCTACCCGCTTTCAAAAATCTGGAAATCTTAGCTGAACAGCTAGCTGATTAATTATCTGGGCTAGACCCTCGAGGATGATTTCAAAGCATTATACATAGTATTGGATCTGGAGCTATGACACTGATAATTATCCTGATGGTTATATTTGTAGTATACCAATGCCTTTCAACTAAAATTGTTCAAACTAAACAAACTCATTTCGTCAGGGTCTTTTTCACTAAAGTATCTACAGTCACCCCGAATTATGAAAAAATTAAAAAAGGAATTGTCAGGGCACGGTCAACTTTAAGGGATCCAATATGTTGCATTTTCTTCCTTTGTGTGCCGTTTCTCAAGGACTGTCTGTTCCTTATCAGTTCCTGGGATACAGGAACGAGTAGAGCTGCATGCAGTTCTCAGGACTGAGATCATGGGAAAGAGCACCTGCTTGGATTCCCTTCAAGTGACTCCCTTCAGTGACTCTCTTCAGCAACCTTGTACTTATTAGACTATCCTTCCAACTGGTGGAATTTCATTCTTTTTAATGGCTGAGTAATCATTTTACTGAAGATATATAAGCATGCATTTCTTATAAGCATGCTAATAAAATACCCTTGTTTCACTAGAGACTTGGGTCCCCTGCGTCCTTCTTTCTATCTCCGGCTACTTCTTCAGAGCATGGAAACCTACTGAGCTCACTTTCTCACCCGGGCTTTCTGACCTCCTTGAGAGGACGCCCTGTGCCTTCGTGAGTGGTACAAGTCCTGTGTATGGGCTTTATTGGTTTTCCACGTAACCCAAGGGATATTGCTCTTTCTCTCTTTTTCTCTCTTTCTTTTCGTCAACTCCAGTCCCCAGGTCCCGGTCTGTAAAAGACTGCAACACTCTCACAGCTGCTTTTCTTTCTTAATTGCACTTCTCAAATGATTGCCTTCTAGCCAGAATTGTGCTGTGCACCTGGTGTTTACTTCTCCAAGAAAACACTCCCTAAAACTCCCTTCCCTTGTGAGCATCATTCATTCCAGAAAGAAAGGTCATGCGTGGTGTGATCATCTCAAGGACCACCAGAATCAGTCCCAGGAGCACCTAACACCAACTGTGACAATTTTGAAAATTTCTGAAGTGAAGAATGCAAGCTTGATCTACCCTGATCCTTATCTATGGTCCTGGTTTCCACCCTCAAACTATAAGACCCCTTGCTGTTCTCTTTCGAGGGAAGGCACAGTCTGTAGGACATTAACCTGCAGTGGCCTCCTTTGCCTGGCACAATAAAAAAAACTACTCTTTTATACTTCACCCAAAACTGTCTTTATGTTTCTGTTCACTCTGGTGAACAGAGATGAGTTTCAGCAACAGTACCCCTATATACCTGTGTTCACTTGAAGCTTTAATAATAATAAAAAGTTTTCAAAGAATGGAAAGGAATCTTGCGATTTCTTAAAAGGTAGAGAGGTCTGTTGTCATGGCCTATCCTATAATGAAGAGAATCCTCAGATTTTCAGTGGTCCCCACATAAGTCTCCAGCTCATCCTGTCCTGGAAGAATCCTGCTGCTTCCACCAGATAATGGGGGGAGGGGGGATGGGGAAAGTCACCCCCAGCTTCCTGAGAACTGGCTTAACAGGTCTCAGGATTGTTAGGCAGTCCACCTGAACAGGGTAATCAACAGCTGCTTGGCTTCTATTTTTTTCTGCCTTCTCCCCTTTCAACTTTCTCAACTCACTCATAGTTAACCCCATACACATTTGCCTCAAGAGTCGGTTCCCCTCAGGCCTCAATGTTCCATCTCCATCTTTACATGTCCAGGCAGGAGCCTTCAGTATACCTGGTTCGTTTCTGTTTTCCTCTAAGCCTTGCTGTTTCAGAACTAGAGCAACTTTCTTCATCTTAAAACTCTCGTACCCTTTTCTATAATTTATATCAGGAAAAAGGCATAGTCAAAAGTTGTAACAGTATCACTGTTGTAATACTAGAAATCTCAACTTCCTTCTAGACATTTCCATGCCTGGAGCTATTTCTCTAGAGTGACAGGATAGGGAAGTCCCCTCCTCTACTAGTTCTCACAGAGTGGTGGCAGCTCTACTTGCCAGCCCCACCTCTTTATTCCTGCTGCTGCTGCTGATGCTAAGTCACTTCAGTCGTGTCCAACTCTGTGTGACCCCACAGACGGCAGCCCACCAGGCTCCTCCGTCCCTGGGATTCTCCAAGCAAGAACACTGGAGTGGGTTGCCATTTCCTTCTCCAATGCATGAAAGTAAAAAGAGAAAGTGAAGTCGCTCAGTCGTGTCTGACTCTCAGCGACCCCATGGACTGTAGCCCACCAGGTTTCTCTCTCCATGGGATTTTCCAGGCAAGAGTACTGGAGTGGAGTGCCGTTTCCTTCTCTCCTTCTTATCCCAAGTGGCCCCAAATCCCCTTTGAAAGGATGCAGTTCAGGTATCAACAGAGCAACCTAAAGGACTTGAGGCGGAGTAGACAGGGTATGAAAGGCTTAGATCAAATGTCCTGAGTGAGGCAAGATCAGATTGTCCCCAGGACAAAACAGATGGGGAGAGCTACTATACACACTCTGGATTAGAACAGCCCCAAGCCAGAACTAAGACTCGACAGCCCCTGGATTAGTCACAGCATTGAAGAGGAGGAGAAGACACTGCACCAGGCCATGCCTGGCAGAGAGTCTGGAGTTTCTGGTTTCTAAATTCAGGAAGGCGTCAGCCAGGGGAGGGGCCTGCATGTAGGGGAAGAGCGAGAAACCGGGGTTGGGCAAGCTTCCTATGTAAGGCTACACAAGAAGAGGCAACATAGACCAGAAAGAGGATTCTTGATAGCCTCCTGAAACTCAGGAGGGTGAACACTCCAGCTCTGACCACCTGAGACACCCCTCCTGCTCCAAAGACTATAACTCCACTTGTCTTTCTGAGCCTCTACTAACGCTGTACCACAAGGATGGAACCACTACTAGGAACAAAAATTGGCTGCCTATTTGCCCTGCTGGTGCTCACTTTGGTCTGTGGCCTTATTCCCATCTGCTTCAAGTGGTTCCAGACTACTACAGCCACAGGTACAGCCCTATCACATCTTTGTCCCCACAACCTAAGTCTGACTTCAGCCTTGTTACCCTGTCCTGATATCTTGCTCTGATTCTCTCATCATCCCCAGTCTTCGGACACTGAGTGCTGCCTGTGGCTCCTTAGTCACCTTCTTCTTATCTCCTCTTTGCCAACTGGATTGTAACTCCTGCTTTTAATTAGGTTGTCACCGCCGGGTTCTCAGTTTCCTGGGCTGCACGTCCGCTGGTGTTTTCCTGGGAGCAGGGTTCATGCACATGACTGCTGAAGCCTTGGAGGCGATTAAATCAGAGATCCAGAACTTGGTGATACAGGTGAGTGGCAGACCTCCAAGGCTGCGAGGCCAGAATGATGAACAGAACGAGGGGAAGAAAGAGGGGGAAGTGACAAGGTCAAGGACAGAAGGAACCACGAGGAAGATGATGGCTATTGTGTGGAGTGATGGAAACAGGTCAGATTGGCCTTGAAGGAAAGTGGTAGAGCCAACGGCATAGAACAGGAAGCTGAGCTGCTTTCCCTCATCTAATTTGTGCTTTTTTCTCCCTAGAACAGGACAAAGAGTGAGGGGCATTCTGATGATGATGCTGATTCAGCTTATGTGAGTGTCTCCCACCAGCCCTTACCTGGACAGTAAGGAGAACCAGAGATTGCTTTCATGCCCAGACCTTTTTGAGAGGATTTGTGTGTGGAATTCTAAGAATTCCTCCTGCCCCTCAGCTCTAACATTGTTGTTGGCAAGGAAAGGTGGAGCCACTCAATCCTTCTGGGCTTATGAAACCCAGAGAGAACTCTTGTTTAACCTTCCATTCTTTCTCTGGACCCTTTGATACATGCTTCTTATCATTTCTCTGTATTTCTAACCCTATTGATATTCTTTCCCTTATTTCCTCAGGTTTTCTTGTGGTCAAACGTCCATGTCTCCTCTTGGCTTCATTCCCCTTTTTATGTTCTGTTACCACACTTCCCATTCTCTTCAGCCCAGTCCCTGCTGCTGCTGCTGCTGCTAAGTCGCTTCAGTCGTGTCCGACTCTGTGCGACCCCATAGACGGCAGCCCACCAGGCTCCCCCATCCCTGGGATTCT
>NW_011494689.1:120872-137607 GCF_000754665.1 Bison bison bison | reverse complement strand
CCCACCAGGCTCCCCCATCCCTGGGATTCTCCAGGCAAGAACACTGGAGTGGGTTGCCATTTCCTTCTCCAATGCATGAAAGTGAAAAGTGAAAGTGAAGTCGCTCAGTCGTGTCTGACTCTTCGTGACCCCATGGACTGCAGCCTACCAGGCTCCTCCATCCATGGGATTTTCCAGGCAAGAGTGCTGGAGTGGGTTGCCATTGCCTTCTCTGTCAGCCCAGTCCCAATCCTGTGCAATTTCTTCCCTTCCTTACTTCCCCCAGGGCTTAGCAGTAAAGAAACCACCATCAACGCAGGAGACTCGAATTCGATCCCTGGGTGGGGAAGAACCCCTGGAAAAGGAAATGGCAACCCACTCCAGTATCTTTGCCTGGAAAATCCCATGGAACCTGGTGGGCTACAGTCCAGAGGATCACAAACAGTTGGATATGACTGAGCACAAGCACAGCACACTTTGCCATCTCACAACACCTCTTTCTGTTCCCACCAGATGGAGTATCCCTACGGAGAGCTCATCATCTCCCTGGGCTTCTTCCTTGTCTTCCTTTTGGAGTCGCTGGCATTGCAGTGCTGTCCTGGGACTGCTGAAACACCCAAAGTGCAGGAGCAGGAATTGGGTACAGCTCATGAGCTTGCACCTCACAGCCATGGACCTCTACCCTCACCCTCAGGGGGTCCCTTTCGAGCCCTCATCCTTTTGCTCTCGCTCTCCTTTCACTCCGTGTTTGAAGGTCTGGCTGTGGGGCTGCAGCTCACAGTCGCATCTACTGTGCAGCTCTGTCTTGCTGTCCTGGCTCACAAGGGGATCGTGGTGTTTGGTGTAGGACTGCGGCTGGTGCAGGTAGGCACTAAATCACGTTGGGCCGTGCTCTCCATCCTGTCTTTAGCTCTCATGTCCCCGCTGGGCCTAGCCATAGGGCTGGCCGTGCCTCAAGGAGACTCTAAAGCTGGGCAAGGTTTGGCGCAGTCTGTGTTAGAAGGCATGGCAGCTGGTACATTCCTGTATGTCACCTTCCTGGAAATTCTGCCCCGGGAACTTGCAAGTCCTGAAGCCCCTCTGGCCAAGTGGAGCTGTGTAGCTGCTGGTTTTGCTTTTATGGCTGTCATTGCCTTGTGGGCATGAGAGATTCCTGACTTTTCTGGTGGACCCAAGATGACCTCCCTACCCCCAGGAAAAGCTGCTCAAATGACTTCGCCCTCTGACATTTCTTCCCTGAGACACAGTGACATTTACTAGGCATTGTGCCGTAACCTGGACCCCAACTTTTCACCACGTGAGATGCCATTTCTCATACAGGACTGAGAAAAAGTTGTTTTGGTTAAGTGCTTATAAATGAGAGTATTTGACTCTTGTCCCATTTGTGCTGTTACGTGTAATAAAATGTCATTTTGTCCTTCCTCTTCAGCTGTGCTGTGCTTCATTTCTCTGGGTTGCCTAGGAGGGTCAGGAGGTGGTGGAGTGGCGAGCGGGAAGGGTGAGTGTGGGATACAGTCTTGTTTTCTGGAATTGGGCCCCCAGTCATTCATTCTGTCAGTTGCAGGCCCAGCCCCTCCAATTACAGGAGCATTGCTGAAATTCCAACAACTCACTACCACCTTATGCACGTATGTGTGTCTGTGTGTAAGTCGCTTCAGTCATGTCCGACTCTTTGCAATGCTATGGACCATAGCCCACAAGGCTCCTCTGTCCATGGAGTTTCTCCAGGCAAGAATACAGGAGTAGTTTACCATGCCCTCCTCCAGGGGATCTTCCCAACCCAAGGATTGAACCTGCATCTCTTACATCTCCTGCATTGGCAGGAGTGTGGTTTACCACTGGCACCACCTAGGAATCCTCCTTACGCACAAATTTGAGAAACTGAGCCAGAGCTCCCACATTCAGAGGGAAGAGGTTTAGGGATCTAGATTTTTCTCCTATGCTATCCACACCCACCCTACTCCCTGTGCCTGTTATCAGCCTCCCACAAAGTATCCAACAGACTCTTGAGATAAAGCTAAATGGAAGCTATTTCCATATGCTTCCTCTGTTTCATGCTGAGCCCCATGTGGCTTCAGGGACATTCTTGCTCTTCTTGGAGTCTCTGTCTCCTCCCAGCAGCCTCATGCTGAGGGATTAAGAAACAGTGTTTGGAGAGAGAGAGAGAGAGATGCCAGATAGATGTCCTGGGTGATTACTGGGCTCACCCCATGACTTAATGACTTTCTTTCTGCCTGTCTTACCTGCCACTATGGCTGCAGCGCCCCCCCCTTTCTAGACCATTTGCCTTTCAGTTTGAGTAACTCTTACAGTGTATTGCTTCTCTTAAGAGCTGCTGAGGACATATACATTATCTAAAACCAAGGGGGAGCAGATGACCATTGCCCAGCCACTGACCCATGGGATGGAGGAATATATCAGACTTAGTGGAGAAATAGGGAAAGAGAAGGTGTACCCTGTGCGCTCAACTGCTCACCAGCTTGCTCCTTCTCATATTTTTGGTATTTAACTGGCCTTAACACCGACAAGGTCTCCTGAGTTTCATTCTTGTCTCAGTCTATCTCCTGTCCATCCCATTACCCTTCCCGTAAATTAAGATACATAAACCTCCCCACCAACCCAGCTTACACTCATAGGGATCAGTGAGAAGGCAAGCCTCGGGCAAAGCTGAATAAAAATGTCTGACAAGGGAAATAATTTCCCTGAAGCATCATCCAATTTTGTCTTCCCTTTGGTACTAATTGCACTCACATGGAATACACTCTAATGTAGTAATGATAGAATTTCTATGCTGAGCATCTGGCACAGTTCTATTGCTTTCACGTATATTATCTCACCTTCCCAACTCTACCAGGTAAATATTATCCCTATGGTAAGTCAAGGGAAGTACTAGAAAAGTTAAATAACTTGGTAGCTAAGTGGGCTTCAAACCCATGTTTCTTCAAACCCATATAAGAAAAACTCAAGATGTAGCTTTTCTTCTCCTACCTTACCTTTCCCTCCCCATCTTCCACATTAGGGTTTCATAAGAAAGCAGAGAGCACATTGGATAAGTGAGGCAAGCTTAATAAAGGGAGTATATAGAAGGGTATTGGAGAAGACTCTTGAGAGTCCCTTAGACTGCAAGGAGATCCAAACAGTCCATTCTGAAGGAGATCAGCCCTGGGATTTCTTTGGAAGGAATGATGCTAAAGCTGAAACTCCAGTACTTTGGTCACCTCATGCAAAGATTTGACTCATTGGAAAGGACTCTGATGCTGGGAGGAATTGGGGGCAGGAGGAGAAGGGGACGACAGAGGATGAGATGGCTGGATGACATCACTGACTGGATGGACGTGAGTCTGAGTGAACTCCGGGAGTTGGTGATGGACAGGGAGGCCTGGCATGCTGCGATTCGTGGGGTCGCAAAGAGTCTGACACGACTGAGCAACTGAACTGAACTGAACTGATAGAAAGGTGTGAGCAGGGTTTAGACAGAACAACAAGGGATGGTGCAATTCCTTGGGGCTGAGTAATAACAATGCTGTTACCTGGGCTGAACAGAGGGAGTAGCAACCAGAAACTAGAGGGCTGTCCAATAAGAGCTGTGGCCTTGGTTCAAGGATACAACCAACCTGCAGGGACCAGGAGGAAGTCAGAGGAATATCCTCACTCTCCTTCTCTGTGGTCTGCTGCCAGTGTCTCCTGTCGGCCATACACAAACAGGAACCAAGGACAAAAATGTCTACGGGTGATTGCGCATAGGTCAGCCTTGTGAGGCACAGGTCCTAAAGAACTCTGGAAGGGCAAATAGAAGACATTCCACACACCATCGATTCTCTGCTTCCTTCGACTCCAATGATCTTGCCAGGACTTTGGAAGGGACACGATTATATGGAAGTTAGCTATTTCTGGTACTGAGGATTTGTATGCCTATAGAAAGGAGGCTTGAGGAGTACATTAGACTCTAGGGCTCTCCATATGTTTCTGGGTCACTGATGCTATCAGCGTTTGACGACAATGAGCAGAGGCTGGAGATTTCAAGCGTGAGTGGTTCGTGCATTTTTTTGCTTCCTCCCAACCCACGGGCCTTTAGATTTCCCTTCTCCTCCTCTGCTTTCAGCCATCCTTCCAAAGTCCATTTCCTTTTCCTTTCTCAAGATTCTTATCAACCAGGAACCATCTTTGGTTTGAACCATATTGTATCAAGAGCTGGAATAGAGCTAGGGAATGCCACATGGAGAGAACACTGGGATGAAGAAAAGGAACAATCTTGATCATTTTCAAAAGTTCTGAATCCCCAGCCAGGAGCCAGAAAGGGCTCTAAGGGAGCAGAAGATGAGTGTGATTTCTGAATGAGCTAGAAATGAGGAAGAATGGAATAAGAACCATAGGACAGGAGGGAGAGCTCAGTTAACTGGGGCCTGGTGACTAGAAGCCAGATTCAGGAGTGAACCCTGATTCACACAGCCTTGAAAGATAGATTGTAACTGAAGAAAATTAGAATAATGAGAGTTGAAATATAAAAATCAGAGGGAAGATATACAGGTTGGAAGAGTGAATAATAGGAGAAACTAGTTGGAATAATCACAAGAGAATTTATACAAATAGTTTTTCAAATCTTCTCAAGTTTTCTTTCTGTGTCTCTTCCTCACCCGTCTTCTCCACGCCATCTATTTTTTACATATTTAAACAGGAAAAAACAATCTGAAACAAAAGAATGAAACCTCCAACTTCCTTCCCACTTTGAGCCAGCTTTCCATTTTTGCACCAATAAATGATTCTCTGGGAGAGTTCCTTGGTGATCTAGTGGTTACTTTCACTGCCAAAGCCTGGGTTCAATCTCTGCTCAGGGAAAAGATTCCACAAGTCTCGTGGAGTGACCAAAAAATAAATTAATTACAAATAAGAAAAACAAATAATTTTTGAAATAAAACTTGGGAGCTCCCCACCTTTCCTTTGCTTATGAGCTAAGGGTTGGGTTTGGATATTGCTATTGTATGAAAAAAGGGAGATGGGGAACAGCATACTGAACAGTATTCAGTGAATACCTCAGAGTCAGGTGGGAGGCCAGGCAGAGAACAACACATGTGAACAAGATACACCCAGGACAAAAACCAAAGTGCTCTGAACTAATTCTTATGAGGCAATTCATGCCATTTCACCCCTCCCCTAAAGGACAGTTTTCCAATGTCTTGCCAGAGGAAATGGTCCCTTGCTCCTGGCTCTGGATGATAGAGTAAGAAACAGCTAATTGGGGTGGGTTGGTAACGTGAGTGTGCCAATCGGCCAGATACCCTCACATTTCAACCCCCACACCCCAGCCCCGAACCTGAGGGAGAAGCCCATGGTTACTAGCAAAGGTGAAGTAAAAAGGAGTACAGCCAGGGGTGACACCCACCCCCACCCTTAGTCTGTGAAGATGCTAAAAACACCAGTTGTCAATTATTTCCTTTTTTATTTCAGTTTTTGTTGTTACTATTTAAATATAATATTATTTATTTAAATAAAGTTATATAAAAAAGTAACTCACAACCAAAACTGAAATAAAAAAGGAAATAATTGACAACTGGTGTATTTAATAATCTCCACAGACTGGAAGTGGAGGTGGTAACTTTATTTATTTGGCCTTCCCTGGTGGCTCAGATGGTAAAGAATCTGCCTGCAGTGCAGGAGGTCCAGGTTCAATCCCTGGGTTGGGAAGATCCCCTGGAGAAGGAAATGGCAACCCACTCCAGTATCCTTGCCTAGGAAATCCCATGGACACAGGAGCCTGGAGGGCTGCAGTGTATGGGGTCTCAAAGAGTCGGACACAACTGAGCAGCTAACAGATTGATTTATTTGGCTGTGCAGGGTCTTCACTGCTGTGTGAAGGCTTTCTCTAACTCTATAATGGAGACTGCGGGGGGCTACTGTCTAGTTGCGGCGCATGGGCTTCTCATTGCGGTGGCTTCTCTTGTTTCGGAGCACAGGCTCTAGACTCGTGGGCTTCAGCAGTTGCAGCACAGAGGTTTATCAGTTGTGGCTCTCAGGCCGTAGAGCTCACTGGCTGCAAGAGTTGTGGTGCGTGGGCTTCAGCGGTTGCAGCTCCTGGGCTCTACGGACTCAGTACTTGTGGCGCACAGGCTTAGTTGCTTCACAGCAAGTAGGATCTTCCCAGACCAGGGATTGAACCCATGTTTCCCTGCATTGGCAGGCAGACTTTTATCCACTGTACCACCAGGAAAGTCCCTGAGTTACTTTCTTTAGATTCATTGAAAGTGAAAAAAACAGGAAGGAAGCATTCTATTTTTACTGTATTTATCCAGCTGGAGGAAAATTCTAATGTTGGTGAGAAGAGAAGGTTATGTGGTGTCTCTGGGCACTGTTTACCCTGACCACGCCCCTGGCCTGTGGTCAGAATTGACTCACACTTTCCACTTTAGTCCTAAAATCTCTGTAGAAAGGTGCTGTTCCCTGTTAGAGGAGTGCTCTCTAAAGCTTAACACCTATCCTCCCGCTGCAGTTTCACTGCTTTGTGTGTTCCTTCAGAGAATCAACCTTTCGTATCTCTTTAGTAGTTCCAGAATTTGTAAGGGCTCTCATCACTGTGTTCTAGTTTTAATCTCCTTCCCATGGCACCCTTGCTTAGCTGTCTTGGGCTTCTGTCCCTAAAGTCAGGGAAACATTCCTCGAGAACAAGAGAAAGAGAGAAACAAGAGTCCTAAGCCTGAAGCCAAGACAAAAGAGAGGTAGTTTGTGGTTTGACATCTGTAAAGTCCCTTCACCTCTCCTCTAAGCTCTGATCTTGAGAATGGGCAAGAGCCACAGACCACTGCTGACCATGGTATCAGGCCTTCCCTCCAGAGCTACCACTAGAATCACAAAGAGCTATGGGAGACTTTGGAAGGGACCTGGGAGCTGGGAAAAGTTAGGAAGAACCATGCCAACCACAGGGGGGCACTGCATCCCTGGAGTGTGCAAGACCAACAAAGCAGAGAGGTCAGTCAAGGACAGCAAAGCCCCTCTCCCTTGCTCCCAGCAGACAGCATCTCTCCCTCTACTTAATTCTTGGGTTTCCTAAAGATGCAGACACATCTGTAGGAGAGAGAGAGAGAGACAGTCAACACCCATTCACACCCACCTCCATGGCAGATACACTGTCTGATATGTATACACAAATGTAATTTACTCCCTCTTCTGAGGAGTACCCTGATAACAGTGTTATCTTTTCAGGTAAATGTACTGAGAAGACTGGCCTTCCCTTCCATAATGAACAACAGCAGGTATTGCTGGTCAAGGCTGTAAGTTCTCTGCCTTTTCTGCATGTTTATCTAGGAGCTGGTTGGTCCAATGTTCCAATTATGCTGTTTTGTTTCTTTAGCATGGCATTTAAGCCCTGCTTGCTGTCTACCCTGTGTGTGGTTGGTCAACACCCTCACCATCCATAGCCAGCTCTGTAACTTCTGTATTTCTATGTGTGTGCACGCGTGCTGTCACTTCCATCATGTCCAACTCTTTGCGACCCAACGGACTGCAGCCTGCCAGGCTTCTCTGTCCATGGGATTCTCCAGGCAAGAATACTGGAGTGGGTTGCCATTCCCTTCTCCAGGGTCTGTATCTCTGCTAGTCACCTAATACTGCCCCCTTCTGATCCTGGCCTACTGCATTTAAGATACAGTTCATCCTGTGTTAGACAGTGAGGAAATGCTCAAGATTCAAGCATACATTCCACACTCCACTTTGATGCCAACGTGTCAGCACCAGATCTCAAGCTACATTAGTCCTTAGCTCAGTTCCAGAGGAAAGTGCAGTTGCCTATGGCATTTCTATTATATGAAGTAATCTAACAAATGACCTTGTAACAATCCATCTACAATCCTCTTGCCAGTAACACTATATGGTGCCTTCTCATTTTCACTTCTTGTGCCCCAAGAGCATAAGAATCAGCCTGCAACAGCCACAGACTATCTGAAGTCCTCTTGATCATTGTTCTTACTTGAAAAGCTTCTCAGAGAACCACACGCATAGTCTAATTAACTCCCTGATTCACAGAAGAGGAGAAATTCCTGAGAGGAAGTCCTCTCTTTTGCTGTAACTCTCCTGAAGGAGTCTTCAGATTGGGATCGACTATGAGCAATCCAACCTTTCTAGCAACTGCATGAGGCCTTGTCTACTGACTGTATCGATCAATCGAAAATGAAATCTACAGAACCTTAGGGAGGATCCCGCCAGAAAATGAGTCAAAAGATGTCCTTGGACACTTGCGTCAGTTTTCTATGCTTCCTTCTTTAAATCACGATCTTGGTGATGTCTCTAAAATCCTATGGCATTTCTCAGTGGGCCAGTCTCTTAAGATCTGAGTTCCTCCTCTGGTCCCCAACTGGGATACCCTATCAATATCAAGGGCAATACCGTGCTATTGGAGTAGGGACCAGTGACCATGAGGTCACATTTTATAGTGTCTATGCTATACAGGGGCTTCCCTGGTGGCTTAGACAGTAAAGAATCTGCCTCAAGAGTCCGGGGTTCAATCCCTGTGTCAGGAAGATCCCCTGGAAGAGGACATGGCAACTCACTCCAGTATCCTTGCCTGGAGAATTTCATGGACAGAGGAGCCTGGCGGGCTACACACAGTCCATGAGGTCCACAAAGAGTTGAACACGACTGCGCGACTAACACTTTTGCTATACAAGCCCTGTCCTGTGGTTTTGTCACCTTGAGAAGGGAAATGTAAGGGCTGAGCAGGGAGAGGCAGAAAAGGGGCACGAGGCAGGCATATTCAGACCCAGAAGAATAATGGAGCTCAGATTCCTCTATAGTTTATTGTTACAGCAGAAGTTGTGGGAGACAGGAGGGCACCCCCCACATATAACACACTGTGGTCAGAGCCCCAAGGCAGCCCTTCCCACCCCCATGCCAAGCCCCAAGCAGCCATGCCCAGCTTGGCTCCCCCCCACCCCCCTCTAGACACACGCTGTCTAGATAGCTACCAAAGTTAGAGCAGCCGGTGGCCCCAGTCCCCTTCCTACTGCCCAGCTCCAGCCCTTCCGTCACATTTGTTCACCGCCCACCACCTCCCATTCCAACTTCCATTTCCACACTGAACGTTTCTGGCATGTCCTGAGGACCACTAACCCACCAGCAGCTCTCCCCTGTCACACGTTCATTGAGGCCCATGCCCTTCAGAGGCACGAAGGATTAATGCGACACCATGCCAGCTTTGGTGAGAGGAGCCCCAGCCCAAAGCCCCTTACCCTTGCAATCTGGGATAAGGAGGGAGAGTCTGGGGGAGTCACCACGGACAACTTCCACAACCTCTTGTCCCTTAGCTACAGACACCCAGATTAGGGAGCAGGGATACATGCCTTCTCCGCCTAACACCAAGATGAAGGAGAGGGATCATTTAGGGGTCTGGGTCCCTAAGAGATATTAGGACATCTCTCCCAGGAGCTGAGGGAAATCACAGGTTAGAGGTCAAGGTTAGGGTAGCAATCAAAGATCAAGGTCATCTCCCCACATGATCTGCCCAGCTTCCTGTGCTCACTTGGGCCCAGTGCCCTGGGCACCTCCCAGGTTAGTACTGGGGGAGGTGAGGGCTGGGTCCCACACCAGGACAACAAGGATCATTCAACAGGAGACCTCCATGGTGTGCCCCGGGGGCCCTGAAGAGAGAGTCCCAGACTCGCTGCTCTGGGACAGGGTGCGAGAGCGGGACCGGTTGCCATCAATGGATGCTGCGCTGGTCAGGGAGGCCGTGCGAGATCGGGACAGGCGAGTCATGCAGGATGAAGCCACTGTGGAGACGGAAGGGAAAGCCAGCAGTCAGAGCAGAGGTGGGGAGAGAAGCAGGCAACTCAGAGTGGGGTGCTTGGGTGGAGACGAGAGTTACAAATGGGGCCAGGGGTCAATGAGCTTGATTTGACAGACGGCGGTAAATCCAGGAACTAGCCTGAAGTGGTTCCTGCCCCCCGTGGCCCTCCCTCCTCCTATGCCACAACCTCTTGTCTTCATGACAGCCTCTGACCCCCATACTCACTATAGCCCATGCCCTGCAGGAAGTACTTGAAGGCCTCGGTCAGCTTGCCTGGCTGTGAAAGTAAAATGAGGAAAGGGAGACAGCAAAGTGAGGTTAGAAACTGAGCTGGAGCCCATAGCCATGGCAGGTTAGAGATGGGGTGTGTAGCAAAGGGTATAGTTCAGGGCCACTAATATCCCACCCCACGAATGGCAGGGGCGCTCACCTGAGTCAGCTGGGGCTGCCCCCCAGAGTCAGCCATCTGTTCAGGAGAGAGTCATCCAGAAAAAGTGATATACATATACACCAATGAGCCATGCTGAGAGGTACGAGAGGGCTCTCTTCCCTAGGCTTCCCACTCCAGGCCGTTGGGGTGTTTTCTGTTTCTTTTACTCCACCCACCCACTTGCTCCCATGTAGGACCCTGGAAGCCAGCCTAGCAGCTGAATCTGGAGAAGATCTATGGCTCTGGACCGGGGGCCAAGAGTCAGGCTGAATGTGGAATAGGGTTACTGACCTTGAGGAAAGAAGTCTGGGTGGGGTCCAGTTTTGAGTTACATTCCACCTGGAGTAGGGAGAAGGTTGAATGAATGAAGTCACACTCCCAGTGGCCCCTCCCAACCAAAGAACCCAGAGGCCCAGACCCAATTCTTTTTTTTTTTTTTTTTTTTTTTTTGCCCATACCCACAACATATGGAATCTTAGTTCCCCAACCAGGGATCAAACCCATGCCCCCCGCATTGGGAGCATGCAGTCTTAACCGCTGGACCACCAGAAGAGTCCTCCAAATTCCTTTCTTATCAAGCCTCTGCCCATTTCCTTCTTGTCAGGAATCAACCTCTTATGCCCCAAAGTTACTCTCCCCGTCCCCAAACAGAGCTTGCTTCTTGGCAAGATAGCCCTCTGACTGCCACCCTCCTTCACCCACCCCAAGACTCCCTACTGACCACTGCATCTTCATGGGGTGCTTGGTCTCCTACCACCAGCATCACAGGGCACCTAGAGGCATAGTGTTGGGGAGCAGGTGGTGAGCCCCTGGCACTCCCTCCTCCGCCTCCTCCCAGAAGAACAGTTGGCTCCAAAGAGAAAATAACCTTCTGAACCCTGCTGACCCCACCAACAGAGTTCAAAGGGGTAGGACCTAGAGGGTGGTGGTTTGCTAAACAGGATAGGGGAAGAGGTGACAAGAAAATTCCCTGGCAAAAGACTCTCCTTCTAAAGGGTATAAGCGTCTACTAGGGGAAGATCCAGGGAGAGAGGCAAAGCTTTATCCCTTAAAGTCTTACTTGAGGGTGGTATCGCCTCCACGCACAAAGTTCAGGTCTCGGCGACTAAAGAGGGTTTAAAAGAAGAGTAGAAATTTTAGGCAAGCAGTGCTACCCACCCAGATGTAAGCCAGCTTCCCCATGAGGAAGCAATCTTCCTCCCCTAAATTAGAGTTGAATATTGGTGATTACAAGTGAGAACCGAAGGAGAAGGTGGCAGACAGGCCTCAAGCATGAGCCCTATGGTCACTTGTGCCCAAGTCCCCGGTCAGAGGGCAGTGAAGGGGATGAAGGGCATGAGGACCAGAGATCATCTTACTTCAGGGAATCCAAAAATCCAAGGAAGTAACAAGAGAGAGATGGCCGGCTTCTCACAATTCTACCCCCCAAACCCCCGTCTGTCCTGCAGCTGCCCCCTACTGCCCAACAATCCCTGCCCACCTCGCACAGCCTGCTTCCCCTCCCCTTGGCCCCTCTGTGCCTCCCATGACCCCCATTCCCGCTTCTACATTTCTCATCCACGCCCACTTACTTGTTGTAGCTGTTCCAGTACAGTTCAATGTTATCCAGGTTGGGGGCATGTGCAATGATATTTCTATACTTTTGTATCAACTCAGAATTTCCGGACAGCTCTTCCTGAAGGAAAATAGAGGGAGAATAAATAGGGCTGGGAAGAGAACTCAAAAACAGTTACTAGATGCAAACTTCCCTCCCCAAATCAGTCCCAAGTAAGGAAATCACCCCACACATTCCAGTCCTTGCTGGTTCCCTCTACTTCTTCCATCTTCCACAACCACTTACCTGGCTGAAAAGATGTCCAAGGATCATCTCCGAAATGGAAGAGGTGAGACCTGTTAGCTATGAGGACAGGGCAGGTGAAAAAGCTCAGGACATTATGAGGAGTAGAGACCCAAGTTTCTTTCCTGCTCCTTCCCCCCTCCCTGAAGCTCACAGGCCAGCCAGTTATGTTGTTAGAGCCTAAATGGACCCACACAAGGGGAAGCCCCCTAAGATCTCAGTGCACAGGCCCCCCCAAACCTTGTGGGCTGCCCAATCCATCCAGCCTTTGGCGTTGGGATCAATGTTGATGAGGACAAGACCCTCGACGGTATCAGGGTGGGTAAGCTGAGGGGCAGCAGAGGGAAGTTAGAGGCAGGCATGGACTTATCCCCTCCCCACTGAGCTCTGCCCACCCCAGGCTCCATGGGGCCTGCTTCCCACCCTCTTACGCACAGCCTCCCCCCAAGCACACACTGTTAACACTGCCTGGGCCTTGGACCCGCCTTTTGCTTATCTGGGTTTTTTTTAATTTCTTACAGCATATCGCGACAGGACGTAGGCCCCAGCTCCAACACCAATTCCAATTATTGTGGAGAAACTGTGAAAGGTAAATGTAGGTCTAATGGGTCCGGGTATCCAAAACTTTGACTCTCCAAACTCCTCACCCTCCTTCCTAAGGCCATGGGCATAAAGGACAGAAAGGGACCTTCCTTTGGGGGGATGCTGAAAAAGAAGGTGCTAAGGAGCTAAAAAATGGACACTGTAGTCTTTTCCCAGCTCCCTCCAGGGAGAGTGAGTGTCTTGAAACACCCACATGCCAACCAACCAGACACTGGTTCCCTATGTAGCTCTTTGTCCAGTCTCAATTTTCAGGAGCTAGTTCAACTAGTTCTGTTTTCCTTCCTGGTTCCTCTAGAGGAACTGGGAAGGGGGGCACTTAAAGCAAGATATTAAAAAAGATACAACTTTGGTGAACAACAGGAAGTATCAGGAGAAAGAGCCCAAGAGGTGAACCACAGCTGCCCAGGGCCCTGATGCCCAGGAAAAGCCAAGGCAAGGACAGAGCCCAGGTGTCATCAGCACTAAGTATGCACCGAAGAGGCCACACCCGGCTTTCTTTTCCTTCTCTCACCCACTCTGCCTCGGTCTGGAGGAGGCACAGGGAGTGGGAGGGAAAGACAGGCTTGTCTGGTTCCTCAGGGACTGTGTCGCCCACTCCTCTTCTTCTCTAGCTTCCAGATCAGAGCAGACCCTCCTCAGCCTGAGGCAAGGCTAGGCACACAGCTCCCTTTTCTTATCCTCCTCCCTTAGGGCTACTCTGCTGACTCAAGTCAGCTTTCCAAAGCCACCCACTTCCTCTCAACTGGAATAGACAACATCTAGTCCAGACAGAACTCGCTCAGGAGTTCTACGGGCCGTCTTGTGCTGGAAAGAGAACTCTGGCTCAGAGGGGTCCCCAGGCCTCTCACTTTAAGTACTGCAGGATGCAAGGGATCATGTCCGCAAGCTGGTCCAGAGATGGGTACTGATACCTGGGGAAGAAAAGGACGTTAAGGAAAACACCAACCTGCCCCCATGGCCCCTACCTCCATGTCCTACTCATTCTCTCCCAGGGTCACCATTTGCCCTCCCCTTCCTCCTCCCTGATCCAATCTACTCCATACCTGCCATGTGCCTCACAGCCTGATGAGGAGGGAAGGAGCTAATTCTCACCCCAAAGGGAACACGGGAGCCCCCTCTTCCATGCCAGGGGCATCCACATGAACCCGCACGAAGTTCTGAATGATTTCCTGCATATCCGCAAATTGAAACAGCGGCTGGAAGCAGGATTTATCTAAAGAGAATCCCCATCACCCCAACAGTAGAGTCAGACGGGGAAAATGTCCCCAGGTCAGAATCCACCCTCTTTCTTTCATGCCACATTCAGACCAGGAGAGAACTTCCCCTTGACATGCCACATGGCTCCTTTCCCATACTGGCCCTTCCCCTCACACTGGAGTCTTGCCCTTCCCCTCACACTGGAGTCTTACCCTCCCCCTGCCCCACCAGCCTCTTCCCAGAAAGAAATGGGAGAGGAAGTGAAGGTCCTTACAGTTGAGTCCCACATCATGGTAGGTGAGTATCGCTGGCCGCTTGGGTTTGGGGGTGCCATAGACAGTAAAAGTGACAGAGCCATAAGGTGTCTCCACAGAGTGAGTCTGCAGGAAAACAGGTCACCATCAGGCAGGAGTCAGGCTGAGAGGAAAAGAGGCACGAGAGGAGCCTCCATGAAAGTCGGTGCGTTGAAGGGGTAGGGGCAAAAGAGAGGAAACTGGAGCCAAAAAGTAGAAGTAGGATCAGCAAGAATTTAGGTAAAAATGACACTGGAAGATGATTTAGGGGGTGGGAAAGAATAATGAAAGATCGAAGAGCATCAGGGAACTCAGAAAAGAGGGAGGAGAAGGCAGGAAAGCAGGGAGATGGGGACAGGAAAGGACTGGAATAGAAGGAGAAGAAGCAGAGAGAAGAAAACCAGGCAGGGGCCCCTCCTTCCTGGGGCGAGAAGAGCCCCTCCTCCCACCTGGGGCTGCCCCAAACTGTTACCTGTCCCTGGTCCAGGAGGATTCGGGCAGCTAACTCAGCCTCCTGGAGAGATACACACAGACAGATACACACAGAAACACACAGTAGAGTCACAGACAGAGAGACAGACACAGATAAAAGAAAGGTAGGCAAAGAGGCCAACGGAGACCAATGACAGAAAGAGATTGACGAAAAAGAGACATGGAGAGGATGAAGGTTAGCATAGTGACAGGAAAAAAGCCTGGACTCTGAGCCGTGGTGTTTGGGGAGAGATAACATGGGGAGACGTGGAGAGCGTAGTGGGGTGTGAGTGACAATGAGATCATGAGTCTAGGAGGGGAAGAAGTGAGGGCTATGCTTCGAGGTCTGGGATTCCGGACTGGGAGTCAGGGGTCTCTGATAACCTTGGCCACCTCGGGTGTCTGCCCTGGCAACAGCGGCTTCTCCTCCGTGATCTGCACTTCCCGCAGCTCTGCCATGGTGACCTGGCAGGGTGAGGAAACACAGAGACTGGGGAGGCTGCCCCTACACCGCACGCCTCCCCCAACCCCTGGCTTCCTCTCAACACTGGACACTGCTGAGTGCGGAGGGCCCCAGGAGCTGAAGACTACTCCAGGACACAGAGAGAGGTGGTCCAACACCCCCAGCTGTAGGGCCAGGCCGCTAGGAAAGAGGGCTTGGGGAAGAGGACTCAGGACACCACTTCCTTTCAGCCTGGCCATCCAAACACCCCTCACAACCGACACCTTCCGTACCCCCTCCCCTATCCTGGATGGAAATATCAGGGTGGGGCAGCAGGGCAGCTCAGGTTTCCCAGGCTATATTTAGGGGCCACCCCACACTCCTAGTTAGGTAGGGGGTGAAACTCGTGGCTCAGCGACTGGGTGCTCTAAAGATACCAAGGGATGGGTATCGAGAGTTCACCACTGACTGTGACCTTCGACTAAAGCGCCAAGGTCAGCAGCGCAAAGAGAAAGGGGCTAAAAATGACCTGAGTAACATGACTAAGGGGGGGAGGGGGAAACCAGAAAAGAAGGACAAGGGACATCTGTGTCCAACAGACCCAATGCCTCCCTTCCTCCCAAGACTCCTGACTTGGAATAAAGTAGCATGTATTCAACCTTTGGGGCCAGTGAGGAGCAGAGCACCTGTGCAGACCAGCAGAGTAAAAGACCAGCAGCCCGGAGGTGGGGTCACTTACTTGGCTCCTATTGGCTGGATGAAGTAGGGTTAGGGGTCAGGGTTCTCACTCCTCCTGGCTCTGGGGTCTGAGAAAACAAGGCAATGAGGTCAATGACATGGGAGACAAATCCTGGATCTTTTAGAGACAAAAAACCTAAGCCAAGACCTGGACTATCTGGGTCACCAATCCCTGCCAGGTCACTAACCCTCCCAATCTGTACCCACGAGTCCAGTGAACAAGTCTTCTCCAGGCTTCAGCTAGAATCAATACAGGCTGCCGTGGTCTGCCGGGCAACACAGCAGGTATCAGTCCAGGCTTGGGAAGCGGGGCGGGGGGCCGGGGGCGGGGCGGGGAGAGGAGAGAAGGAAGTGCTGATGTGGAGGAAAGAGCGTGTCTTATGTCAGAACCTCTGGATTCTACCCCAGGCTCTGCTGCTCCCACTGTGACCTTGGCTCTGTCTGTCACTACTCTTGCGCTCAATTTCTTATTTGCAAATTAAAGTGGGGACTAAGGGATCCCCAAGATTTTTGACAGCTCTCGAGTGAGATGGGGTGGCAGAGCACGACTGTTTCTTTCCACCATTAAAAAAATTTTTTTTTAAGCCTCGTGCTTTCGCTTCTCTCCTCCACCCAGTTTCGGTGTGGGTCCCGAAAGTGGAGAAGGGGTGTGTAGGGGGCGTTTCCACAGTCTCTCCCCAGCGTGCCCCGACGACCCGCAAGGGCCGAGAGCCAGCTGGGAAGGGATGGGGAGGACAGATGGAACTGACTGGGCCCAGCCCCCGGAACCTGTCCCTCCGAGTCCCCTCGCTGCCATCCGCGTGGGGACTGACAATTCGCGCGGCTGGCGCGGAGAGCCCTGGACCCCGAACTCAACTTCGTGCACGCCCTAAACACGCCCTGCAGCCCGCGGAGCCTCCGCCTCTGTGCGCCGCGGCCTCGCGGCCCTGTGGGCCGGCTCCTGCCCACAAGCCGTACTCTCCGAGACGTTGGG
>NW_011494689.1:108688-120226 GCF_000754665.1 Bison bison bison | reverse complement strand
GACTAGGGAGTGGGGGCGTCGAGGGCGCGGGAGTTACAATTTCTGGGCGCCCAGGGTCCTGGTACCTCCTCTCTCTGCAGTGTCCCGGCGACTGCTCTCCGGGTTGCTCCCTGAGAAGTTGGAAAACAAGGCGGGGAGGGAGGGGGGGGATGCGGGGGGCCGCTATAAATAGAGGGAGATCGCGGGGGGGGGGGGGAAAGGATGGCCAACGGGGACTCCCGGGTCAAGGCCCCAAGGAGGGGCGGAGGAGGGGCCAGGACCCCCAGGGGTGCTGACTCTTGGGTAAACAGGCACAGAGGTGGAGTTAACTCTGTGGAAGTGGGGTGGGGGTTTAGGGAGGACGCAGTGTCCCGGGCTGGGACCCAAGAGACCCTGTGGCTTCAGTGCTAACCCCTTCTATTCTGGCCCAGAGAAGGAGGCCGGCTAGGGCCAGCCAAGGCAATGGTTTCTCAGGGACTGTGGCGTCTCTTAGGGCCTGGGTGGGTGTGACGGCCTGGATCCCTCACTCACCCTGCTCCCTCCCCACCTATATGCACCCTCCCTGTGCCCCTCGGGGAAAAGTCACCCAGAATGAGATAGTTATGAGGCTAAAGGGATTCAAAGTTGTCTTACACAAAAGGACACAGACTGGATTTCTCCCCACCTGCGCCCTTTCCAGGTTCCCTTCCCCCAGAGGTCCCCACCCCATCCTCCTTCAGCCTGGTTCCTGAGTTGCCATTTCGGGGGCTGGGCGCCAGGCCAGTTGGGAACAATGGCCAATGGAACTGGAGCTGCCAACTGCAACACCAGCTCAGACTGCCCCCCCAAGACCCCTAAATTGCTTTCCCCCTCCTGCCTGGGAACCACCCCCCACAACCACCCTCACCACCCCCTCCCATCCAAGGAACATCAATGCCCCTTTCATCCCCACTTGGCAGGGTCTATTGGAAAGGAGGGGCCAAGAGGGAGGAGGTGACCCAGAGTAGATCCCGACTAATCAAATCCAGCTTTTAACAACCCCAAACCTAAAAGATTCCCTCTAGACTCCCCAATTTGGAGCACCCAAGTTTTCCTCCATTCCCTTCCCCACTCCCTTCATAACCATTTACCCAGAAACTGACACAGAAGCTGGGCACCCCTGGCTCCTTGCCTAGTCCCCTCTCCCCTCTGGATGCCAGTTTAACACTCTCCTGGACAAGGAAAAGCCTGCTGGAATTGGGACTGTAGATAAAAATGCATAGGACAGAAGAGAGCTCTCCCAGCCCAGCTGGAACTGGGGGAGAAAAGAGAGCCTACAGTGAGAAATTCTGCCTGCTGCCTCCTCTGATGTATCTAAAGTAGGTCTAACTTGGAGTGGGGGAGGGAAGGACCTGGAGGTTCCAGCATCTAAATCCGTCTCTGGGTCAGGATGACTCAGGGGGAACCTGATAAGGGGCCTACGCAGGGGCGTAGGGCAGGCAGGAGTCAGGAAATTTCCACTGGGATCTGTTTGCTTCCTAGGCTAGGGGTCTCAGCCTGCCACAGGCAGTAAGAGGCTGCTTCTGCTCTAAGATGGGGTCCCTCCTTATCAGGGCAGATCTCAGCCTGGTCCAGTGTCAGTGGCCCAACAAGAACAATTTCCCTAACTTCCTTCTCTTGGACCAAGAAGCAGCTTCAAACTATACCTTCCAGTTGGCAACAATAAGGACCTGCTCTGCGCAAGCCACTGTATAGATGGAATTCAAAGAAGTGTGAGTCTAGTCATACCTCTCTAGAGCTTAGGATCCAGTAGTTGAGAGAAGATACAAAGATAGAAAACGTTCAGAATGACATAATAATATAAGATTAATTGTTTACACAATAAGTGCTATAGGAAGAGTTTCCCATCCTTTTCAAGTGGGAGATCAGAGACTTCCATTCCCAAATGATGATTTTAAAATCCCCTGATGGAGACCAACTGTGAATTCAGCAAATACTTTCAGGTAAGTTTGTTCAGTCTTCTGGTAATTGTAACATCTATGCATGTATGCACTTACATGTGCAAAGTTTATTATTTACTCAATGACCAGTCTTCTGTGTGTATATATATATATATATAGGTTCCACAGGCCCTCAATAACTCAGAAACCCTTGCCCAAAGAGGCTTCAGCCCACAGGCTAAGAACCATTATCTTAGTATAATTCAGAGAAGGAAAGGGTTTTGTTCTTAGGGTAAAGCATCCTATGAGAAGTACAGTACAGTACTTGCGTGAGAAGGAGGGGCATTCTATTTAAGGCAGAGAGACCATAAAGGAAAGTTTAGGGACAGAAATACACAAGTTAATTTGATGAACTGCATAGTAGCTACTACGTGGAAGATAATTCCTACATATAATCCCCCCCAATACTATAAGATAAATATTATTGTCCTCACTGTACAGATGAAGAAATTAAAGCTCAGAGGTGTTTAGTCTCTTGCTCAAGGCCACTCACTAGTAAATGATTTATCTAGGACTTAAATCCCTGGATTCAATCCTCTCCAAAGTTATTCTGTCTCTACCAGGCTTCAGGTAGCCTCTGCAGCATAGAGTGATTAGGTCATTATGGCCACAAATGCAGAGTAATACTGATGAAATGTGACATCTGGTAAGGTGGATTGGAGCCAAGTGTGAAGGTCCTTGAATGACAGGTGAAAAGGGTTGACTCTTCAAAAAATTTTGAAGATCCAGAGTGTTCTTGATCAGGAACAATGGATAAGTAATTGTTTTGTGAAAATAATCTGATTGGGAGCGGAGGGTTAAGAAGAGATGGATTATGGAGTGGTTGAGGGTAAGGCATTTGACTTAGGAAAGAAGTCATTTAGAAGCCAGAATAATCAACTAGATATGAGATGACAGGGACTTGAATAAAGAGTGGGAGTAACAGGAATGGAAAGGAAGGAGTGGATTTATAAGACAAGGGAATTACAGAAATTGGTGACTGATTAGATGGGATGGGGAGGGAAGTCACCGACCTAGTGGCTCTATTTTAGGAGCCATGAAGTTCATTGCTCTAGATGGTTTCCAGCAAGAGAAAAGGCCAAAGAGAAACTCCTTCTGAAAGAAGAAACAACACATGTAGTAAAAACTGAGTAAAATTACAGCATTACTTTAAAAAGAGAGGGGAGGGCATTCCCTAGTGGTCCAGTAGTTACTCAGAGCCTTCACTGCCGAGAGCCTAGGTTCAGTCCCTGGTCAGTGAACTAAGATTCCAGAAGCCATGTGGCATGGGAAGAAAAAAATATCCCTGACCTGCATAGAAAATTAAAATTATCTGGAAGATTTTGAGAGTCTGAGGCTCACCCTCACCCTAACCCAGCCAGGTGTGTGACCCTACAAGGCCCACACTCTTTCCGTGTGGGGCCCAAACTGGAAGCCATTTCAAGTTCCTATTGAGCCTGGTCTGCCAAAGCCAGTGGGATTCTCCATGTGGGTCATTAACCCAGCCAGGAGATGAAAAAGGGACAGTGCTAGACTGATGTCAACCTGTTTCCCTTAACTCCTTCCCTGAGCTCTCCTCAACTTTTGTTGAGGGACAGAGTCTAAGACAGTTTAACTAGGACCAGAGGACTGGTTCAAGCTGAACCAATGAGGGAAGCTTGGTCACTTGCAGAGATCAGGAGTTTGGTAACATGCTCAATGCAGCATGCGAGGTAGGGACCCAAGACCCCCTCCCCCAAGATTAGAGCTGTAACAGGGGCTGAAAATGATGTCACATAAACACTGCTGAGGTCACAGAAACTTCCCTCTCCTCCCCTGTCTCCCTCCCCACTGCCCCCCAGTCTCCTCAGCCAGCCGGCTCCCACGGATCTGCACACACTTACCTACAGAGGCTGGTTAGGGTCAGACACCATCCAGGCACTCTCAGGTACACAGAAGTGGTGGGGAAGTGGTTGGCAGTGGTGATTATTCAGTATGTAGGATCCACACTAGTATCCCTCGTACTGGGAACAGTAGGTCGGACGGGTGTGTTTGTTGCTGTTGCTGATTCTGATTTTACTGTAACCTTCATCATTCTTACTCCTCAGTCCTCCCCCCTCCCTCACCCCCAAGCCTCCCCCCTTACTGTCCTCCCCTACCTCCCATTGACCATGGCATCAGAAGCAGAAAGAACGTTCCAGCGGTTTGCTGTCTTTGGAGAATCGTCAAGCAGTGGCACTGAAATGAACAACAAGAACTTCTCCAAGCTGTGCAAAGACTGTGGCATCATGGATGGCAAGACGGTCACCTCCACTGACGTGGACATCGTTTTCAGCAAAGTCAAGTAAGGGACCACAGACGGGTGTGGGGGTGGTGAGTAAAACAAGCAAGGTCATGGGATGTGGCAGGGTTTCTGCAGTAGAACATTTGTAACAGGTCTCCTGAGCACCTACTGGGTGCCTGGCTCTGCTAGGCCCTGACCTCAAGACATTCAGTGTATAGAGGCCCCGTCTGAGTAAGAGGAGGGCTGGACCTTGGAAAGCAATGACTTCATGTTCCCCAGTTCCTGGATTTCTGTCTTACTGACCAGGGCCAAGAATGCCCGAACCATCACATTCCAACAGTTCCAGGAAGCAATGAAGGAACTGGGCCAGAAGCGATTCAAGGGTAAAAGCCCGGATGAAGCCCTGGAGAACATTTATAAGCTCATGGAGGGCAAGGACCCAGCTACCACTGGTGTTACTGTGAGTGACAGACTTCATTCCTAACCCTGACTCTGCTTCCCTGAGTCCCTGCTGCTCTCATCTCCCCTCCTCTGCACCAATGTCCCCAACCCTTTTCAATAGCAGAAGGGAGACGGGGCAGAAGGCCTTTGGGCACTTTTAGAGATCATCGAGTCATTGCAGAAGTGAGGAAACCGTGAGAAGTGACTTACCCAAGGTCCACAGCGATTTTATTTATTTACTTATTTTTCTTTTCACACCTATTTTAATAGTAAAACTTAGACTCATTCCCAAGTATCCAGGATCTGGGCCAAGCCACCAGGGCCAGGTGGCTTTGGGGAAACACTGAGCACAGAGCACATGCTACCTGCTCCCTACTCCTCTTTGCGCTCTTATGTAAGGTCTAATATCTGACCTCTTGCCTCGACCCACCTTTCTGTTCCCTATTTATCCCCTCTCTACTAAAAGCTCTTTCTACTGTGGGTTTCAAATAGGGCCTTCCCAGCAGGACAAAGGGGCTTCCCTGATGGCTCAGATGGTAAAGAATTTGCTTGCAATGCTGGAGACCTGGGTTTGATCCCTGGGTTGGAAAGATCCCATAGAGGAGGGCATGGCAACCCACTCCAGTATTCTTGCCTGGAGAATCCCCATGGATAGAGGAGCCTGGAGGGCTACAGTCCATGGGGTCACAAAGAGCTGGACAAGACTGAGCGACTAAGCACAGCACAGCAGGACAGAACTTGTGTTATAGGTCTGCGGTTGAAGTCCTCTGGCTGCAGCCTAGTCAAAATAGCTTCTCTGGAAGCAGAAAAATCCACACACACCTCCCTACTCATTCCCATGCCCCGGATTCCTTTCTCACGAGTGGATGGCTTTTATCATAGTTCCTCCTCTCGTCTGCACCTGAGCCCTAAGCAGGCAGCACCATGCCAGGGGTTGAACATGGGCTCAGACAACTAATAAAACTACTCGAAGGCCATTTCTAGAGAAGGGCTGTGACAGTGGAGGGGAAGGAAGGGAGAAGGCTTAGGCTCCTCACCCTCTGGCCCACAGAAAGCGACAACAGTGGGCGGGGTGAGCCGGCTGACGGACACCAGCAAGTACACTGGTACCCACAAGGAGCGCTTTGACGAGAGTGGCAAGGGGAAAGGCATCGCGGGACGGGAAGACGTGACTGACAACTCAGGCTACGTGAGTGGCTACAAGGGTGCTGGCATGTATGATAAGAAGGGCAGCAACTAGGGAGTAGCCTCATCTTCGCCTGTTGGCCCTTGACCCTGCATCTTGAACACCAGGGAGCTTGGAGGGGACAATAAACATCTGTGTGTGCAGCAGTTCATGAACTCCGTCTTCCACCCGGGGAAGGATGAGGGACCCTTGGTGCAGAAACAGAGAGAAGAGCCGAGAAACCCAAGGGTAGGCCTTCCCAGAAGCACGTCCTTCGTTCTACTTGGCCTCCTCATCACTGGGTAGCATCCCCCTCAACAGCTCCTTCTAAGAACATGGCTGAGGTATATACTTGGAGATAAGCAATAAACTAGCTGTGGAGGCAAAAGTATTTGCTAGTTGTGCTCACACATTACCAGTATCCATCACCCCCAGCATCCCAAAGGGGAGTAGCAGTTCCCGATTTGACATAGCACGGCCCAAATACTAGCAATGAGACCGTTCCCTGTCCCTCCACCTTCCTCATCTGCTGCAGTCCATGTTCTGTTGGGGAAGAAATAGACACCAGAGATCTGGTGGCCAAGGATCAAGGATCTACTTAGCCTAACTCCTGTTATGAGCTTATTCTAGAGCTAAGGGTTTCCCTGGTGGCTCAAGAATGTGCCTGCATTGCTGGACATGTGCAGGAGACATGGGTTCTATCCTTGGGTCAGGAAGATCCCCTGGAGTAGGAAATGACAATCCACTCCAATATACTTGCCTGGAAAATTCCATAGACAGAGGAGCCTGGTGGGCTACAGTCCATGGGGTCGCAAGAGTCAAATACGACTGAGCACACAACACAACAAGGGTAAGGAGACTTCATTTTCAACCCAGTCCAGAGCTGAGTCTTACCCCACCCACCTCCATCGTGGTAGATGTGGAACAGAAGATCCTACTGACCCTACTGCCAAAGGGTGGCCCAGGAAGATGGCCAGAGGTGGGTGACTTCCAGGACTCTGAGAGTAGGAGTTCTGATGCATTGCAGGAAAAGTAATGAAATCAGAACTAATTCAGATGTGCTTTTTATCTTTTTATTTTGCAATGATTAGACTCACAGGCAGATGTAAAAAAAAAAAAATACAGAGAGATCCCATGTACCCTTCTCCCAATTTCATCCAATGGTTGTATCTTACATAATTCAAATATGGTTTTAAAACCTTCTGTGACCACAGCTGAGCCCACTTCATCCCTGCCTTGTCAGAGGCAGATCCTGGATTTGGGGGGATATCAGAAGGAGCTTCAGGAAGGAAAAGGATGCAGGAATCTCTGGGAGAACAGGTCAGAGAAGATAACTTAAAACTCCAGTGGTCCAAGGCGAGAAGGATGGAAGGAAAAGAGGTCAGAGAAAGAATACAGGATGACTAAAGAGGTTGGAGGTGTTGGGGAGAGACTGAGAGCTGAGGGGGATGGCCTGGAGAAATGAAGCTGGTATGAGTCTAAGACTCTTAGGGAGGGTCCTACAGCTAGAGATAGCCACCATACGGGTGAGCGAGTGGAGGGAATCGTAAGGGAGATGGGGAAGACCGAGAAGGGAAAGGTGGCAGGGAGAGGATTTGAGACTCGGAACCGGTGCCATGGTGTGAGCTGAGGCTCTGGGACTCCGGCCAGGATTCAGGATCTGGCCCAGTAGATGGACAGTCGCTGCCAACTGGACACAGTCAGCTTCTTGGGTGGGTAAAACGGTCTGTGGGAGAGCGAGAACGGTGGCGGGGGTGGTGGGGGGAGGGAAACAAGACGGAAAAGGCCTAGAAGACAGTACAACGTTGCATGGTGACCAAAAGTCTGGACATACTTCCTGCCTCCCTGGTCTCTTGGGAGGGGACTCTGCCTGCCTGTGAAGCCAGAAAGGAAGCCTTGTACCAGGAATCTGAGCTTCAGGAGTGGGGACAGGCTAGTGTGTAGCAGTGGCCATGCACGGGGAGTTTTGCGGGGGTGGTTTTAGACCGAAGGCTTCCCTTCCTAGTAGAGGCCAATGATATCTATGGGTTCACCATCATACTTTTCAGAGCAGAGCAGATAGAGCCTTTGGTTGGTCAGGGTGCTGTTGTAACGGCAGCTGGTCGGCGGCTGTCTGGGGTACAGGGAGCAAATTGTGAGCGGGATGGAGTCCTTGGTGAGCGTGCAGTATTCATTGTAATTCTCACAGAAGCTCTCACTGTATTTGCAGAACTTCCAGATGACTGTCCAAGGGGCATGTAAGACATAATGGATCCTTGGGCAATACCAGCTTTCTTGCCTGCCCCGAACATAGGACATCAGACCATTGCAGTAACCTTGGAAACCTTGGGCGTAGGTAACCTTGGGATAGTCAACGTGTAAGGTACGGAAGTTCTTGATGGCAAGCTGAGTCTTGATGTTTTCAAGCAAAGCTGTCCCTAGAACAACCTGGAGGAAGAGGAGCTGGGCCACAAGTGGTGCCATTCTTCCTGCTGGCAGAGTTAAGGTGGTTGGAGACAGAGGTGGCTGGCTGTCCCTGCCCAGAGCCTCCAGTGTGCCCCCAGCCTCCCCAGTGCGCCCTCCCCTATGCCCTCAAGGCCCAACTGTCCCTCAGAGATCATGCAGCCCAAGTCCTCATGCATCAGAGAGAGGAGACATTTGCCCAAGGTCACCCCGCTGGTCGGCCACCTCTAACCATTCCCCATGTCCCTGGGTCTACCTTAGAATCTCAGCTTCACCCCATCCATCTGGGAGCTGTGACACTTACGAAATAAGAGGTCCAACTGGTCCTTGGGTAAGAGGCTCTTCCTGGTTACCCTGGCCTGGTTAGTCCTTCTGGTAAAAATGCAGAGGGTCCAGAAGTGACAGGCTCAGCAGCACTTCCCTGACTGCAGCTTAGGAGGGATGGGAGCTGGAAGGCAGCAGGACAGAGGTGGAGTCTTCCTGCCTGAGGCCAAGGACAGCCAACAGGTGAGAGAAGAGGCTAGAAAGGTTGGTGGATAAAGACTGGTGTGGGAGGAGGGCCTGTCCCCTGGTATTGAGGAGCCCCTTGGGCTGAGGGGGCTGGATGAGGAGGAGGAAAGAGCCATTTACCTTCTGCTCTCCTCCTCTCTGGTGTCATCAGAACACTAAGTTCCAGTCTCCTTGCCAGAAATCCCCCGGTTCTTAGGCTTCCTTTGATGTCTTCTCTGGTTCACAGGCCCTGCTCCCGTGGAAAGGTGATAAGGAAAGCACTGTCATGTTTCTGAGAAACAAGGTGCTGCTTATTCCTGACCCTCAGAGAACAGCGGGTCTCCCACTCTCTCATCCCACTCCTGGGGGCCCCGGGGCCACATATACAAGGGAGCCTCCCTGCCGCCTGAGTACTGGGCTAAGAACCAAAGACCATTCTGTGGACCCCTCACCGTCTCCGTCACCGACTGCACTCCAGTGGTGATCACGCTGACCTTGTAACCTCAGGCCCTTTAGCGTCAGGGCACTCCTGGAAACTTATGAGTGCTGACCCTGAAGGCTCAAACTTGTTAGGTGGAAGTAGACAGCGTCGCCTGGGCTGGAGGCGGTGTGGGCCGGTGCCCAGTAGATCAGATTCTTGCTGTTTAAAAAAAAAAAAGGGCCAGGCTACTAAATCGTTTTCATCAACCCCTGCCCCTTCACAGTCCTGGATTTCCACGGGCTTCTCGGCCTTGCCTCCAGCACCTGTTGTCCAGGTTGTGTCTTAGGACAGCTTACCATTCTCTCCCTGGAGAGCAGGAAAGGGGAGTCAGAACAGAACCCTGAGTGTTCCAAGGCCGGTGTGTGATTCACAAGGGGTAGGGGGCATGGGGAGATCCATGGGTGTTCCTCATTCACAGCCCCCCTTAACCTTGCTCTTTGTTTTTTCTTTTAAGAAATTTTCTTTTTATTTATTTATTTATGGCTGTGCTGGGTCTTCATTGCTGTGCACAGGCTTTCCCTACTTGCAAAGAGCAGGGGTTACTCTCTGGTCATGACGCACAGGCTTCTCTTTGCAGTGGCTTCTCTCGTTGCAGAGCGTGGGCATACAGGCTTCAGTAGTTGTGAGACTTAGTTGCCCCAAGCCATGTGGAATCTTCCTGCGCCAGGGACCAAACCGGTCACTCCTGCATTGGCAGGAGGATTCTTATTCACCGCGCCACCAGCAAAGTCCAAACTTGCTCTTTCCGACAACACAAGGCAGACTCCAAAACCAAACCCATCCTCCTCCAGCTTGCTTTCCCTCCTGCCTTGTCTGTTTCCTCAGTTACCTCTGCAAGAAATCTGAGAATGATCCTCCACCTTACCCTCTCCCGAATCCCATCCATTTGGAGGCAGTACTACAAGATGGTTAAGAGCAAAGCTTTTGAGCCAAACAGACCAGGAATTGAATCCTGGCTCTGATGCTTCCAGGCTGTGCACCATGGATCTTAGTTCACTAAACCAGTATAAGTTTCAGTTTCTTCATCTGTCAGTGAGGATAATATTCCATACCTCGAAGCAGTATTAGGATTCATGAAGATGTACATCAGGAGCTCTTAGCTCAGGGCCTGGCACTGGTATGAGCTCGAGTCCATCAGTCACGCAGCCCTGACAATCTCTTAACTAAAATTTTCCTCGAACCTGTCTCTTCCATTCCTATTCCTTCTCCTGCTCAGGATCTCCTTCTCTTGGACACGACACACTCTCCAACCACAAGAGGACTCTCCATCTCATAGGGCAGAAGACCTCCGTGACGTGGCCCCCACCATGTCTCCAACTGAATCTCCATCCCTGCCTGCTTCCACCACATCTTGTTCATCTTATCTCCTCTACCTAGAATGCTGCTCTCTCCTCCCACTCTCACCCCCACCCTCAGTTCTTCTGAACCAGTTCATGTGGAGATCAACCCAGAGGTCATGTTTAAGAAGCCTCTGTTTGGAGCATCTCCTTAGGGAAGTGTGCACAGCTAGGCAGGTGAGGGGAAAGCCCACACAGGCAGGTGGTTCATCTGTATCCTTCAGGCTGGTCTATCAGCCAACACCCTGTGGGAGCCCATGCAGGGTGGTGCCAGAGCCTGGCTGACTCAAGTCTTTGTTTTGAGGAAGCTAGCATTATGTGGCCCCAGTCTCAGAGCATGCCATCTCTTCCTTATTTGCTCAAGGCTGCAACTTCCCTTGGAAGAGAAAGGGGCTTTTTGTGCCTCTTTGTCTTCCACTTCCTTCATTTGCTACTCCCCCTTCATCACTGACCTCCACTTGCACAATTACAGAAATGGAACAACACATCATAAAAAGTTTAGGATATGATCTCAGGTTAACCTACTGAGCTTCTGTTTCCTCTTCTGGAGAACAGGATTGATGCCTTCCTTTCCTCATGAGGCTGTGAGAATAAAATGAGACAGTTAGTATGGAAATGCCTTTTAGTCATTCAGTTCAGTTCAGTTCAGTTGCTCAGTTATGTCCGACTCTTTGTGACCCCATGAATCACAGCACGCCAGGCCTCCCTGTCCATCACTAACTCCTGGAGTTCACTCAGACTCACGTCCATCGAGTCAGTGATGCCATCCAGCCATCTCATCCTCTGTCGTCCCCTTCTCCTCCTGCCCCCAATCCCTCCCAGCATCACAGTCTTTTCCAATGAGTCAACTCTTCGCATGAGGTGGCCAAAGTACTGGAGTTTCAGCTTTAGCATCAGTCCTTCCAAAGAACACCCAGGACTGATCTTCAGAATGGACTGGTTGGATCTCCTTGCAGTCCAAGGGACTCTCAAGAGTCTTCTCCAACACCACAGTTTAAAAGCTG
>NW_011494689.1:104164-108588 GCF_000754665.1 Bison bison bison | reverse complement strand
CAGTTTAAAAACATCAATTCTTTGGTACTCAGCTTTCTTCACAGTCCAACTCTCACATCCATACACGACTACTGGAAAAACCATAGCCTTGACTAGACGGACCTTTGTTGGCAAAGTAATGTCTCTGCTTTTCAATACGCTATCTAGTTGGTCATAACTTTCCTTCCAAGGAGTAAGCGTCTTTTACTCACTAAACAATATATAATTGGATATCTAGTTATGGTCCTATACCAACTTACTTTTTATTCCCAACTCACTCAACATTGGCAAGTCTTATATTCCCCAAATGAGCCAAGTGACCTCCCCACATCCCCACTGCCAATCTAGAGCCCTCTGTAATGCCTGACTTAAATTCATCTTCACCAAGCTTTCTATTAATCATGCCCCATGCTAATTGCTTGAAAATATTTTAAAATTATTAAATACTACCTGAAAAGCACTACAACAAATATTGGGGGAAATAGAAAAGTAAATGAGACAGTTCCAGTCCAGATTAAATTTACAATTCAGTAGGAACAACACACGGATAAACATATGTTACAAAGTCATGATCATGGAACCGGAAAAAAGTGCTGAGTGTATGATTGGCCTTTGAGTTTTAATCTTCAGTCCTTGTGGTTTGGTCTTTAAAATCCCATCCTGATCCATAGTATTGCTTCATCCATTCTGACATCCTTGTGATGGTTTCATCTGCACCTGAGGCCTGAGATTTGTTAAATTGTTACCCGGTTATACTGGACTTTACTTATACAACAATCATCCTAGAGATGAAGAAACTAACTTTTAGAGAGGGACAGCAGCTTGCTTGAGGCCACCTGTCTAATTCAGTGGTTCTCAAGGGGGAGCAGTTAATCATGTCTGGAGACTTTTTTGGTTGTCACAACTGGGAGGTGCTACTGGCATCTAATGTGGACAGAGGCCAGAGATGCTGCTCAACATCTTCCATTGCACAAGGACAGCTCCCACAACAAAGACGAACCCAGACCAAAGTGTAGCTTGTGCTGAGGTTGAAAACTTCTGGTCTAATGACAGAATCAGATTCCCTAACAAGAGCAAACTTACTTATACCTTACGTATTGAAAAGGATTGGTAAATATCTAAGACTTAGAGATTTTTTGTTTGTTTGACTTTGCTTGTGATGGTGCTGGTTCTTCTGCCAGCCAAAGGACTACTGACCATTCATCACTGGAGCACCCTTTTGTTATTTTTCCCCTGAAACTGACTCTCTGCACACAGCCATGTACACATTCTCTCCCTCCTCCCCTTCCCAATGGTAGGATTCTAGAACCACTGGCTAGACTGACAAGTGCAAAGATGATTCCCTATGATCAAGGGGGAGCCCTAAGTGAGCTCACTACAATCTTGGTGGCTTTACCTTTGCCCTTTCCAAATCAAATGGTTCCAATAGCAAACTGTCCTGGGTTGTCCTTGAACTCAAAGGATTGTTTCAGCCACTTCAACCTCCTTGTCATAATTTGACCTTCATCCCAGGGTTAGAGTTCAGCAGCTGCACTGTCAGTTCCTCAACTGGGACTGGGATCATTCAGGTGATACCACCTGGGAATGGGATCACCCAAGGCCAGGACAAATGCCTTCTAACATTGAATGTGAATCCTTTAGGGTCACTAACTGTGCTGTATCCTGTGGGAATAGTCTAACAGATGGTCCGTGTCTTCTGGGAATTGACAGTCAAAACTGGAGGAAAACAAATATATATGAAGAAATAACCAATGATTCAAGGCAGAAAATTATACATTTTGAAGACAGTAAATGTAGGAATTTAAAGATGAGAGAGATCCCTCTGAATTAGGAAGGCCAAAGAAAGCTTTTTGGAGGGAAATTGAAACCTTTGGATGGATCTCAAGGAACAATTAGGTGGAGATAAAGAGAGTTATGAGCCTACTGTATAGCACATGGAACCCTGCTCAATGTTATGTAGACACCTGGATGCAAGGGGAGTTTGGGAGAGAATGGATATAAGTATATGTATGTCTGAGTCCCTTTGCTGTTCACCTGAAAGTATCACAATGTTGTTAATTGGTTATATTCCAATACAAAATAAAAATTTTAAAAATATAAATAGCATGTATAACATATATTTTAGAAAATGTATGAATTTTTGCCCAAAAAATTTGTGACATTTTGATTCCACTTGTTTGACTTAGTATGAATAGAATACTAAATTTCTAATTAAAAGAAATAGATACGCATCAAGCAACAAAGTTTTACTGTATAGCACAGGGAACTATAGTCAGTATCTTGTAATAACCTATAATGGAAAATAATCTGAAAATAATGTATGTGTATATGTATAACTGAATCACCTTCCTGTGTTCCTGAAACACTGTAAGTCAACTGTACTTCAATAAAATATACTGAAGGAGGAAGAAAAGCGAGATAGTTGCAGCCTCAAAGCTTGAAAAAAAAAAAAAAAGAGGGGGTGGGGAAAATTATGAAAGGCATGTTTGAGGAAAGAAAAAAAACCATCCTGGCTGAGACTGAGGCACTCAGTGGGAGAAAAGTCAGAGACAAAGTTAGAAAGGTAGGTTTGCCAGATTGTGGGAGACCTTGAGTATCAAGCTAAGAAATTTCTAACTTACTCCATAGACAAATGGGGAACAGGCAATGGCTTACGGGACAGAGTGACCTGGTGAGGCCTCTCAAGCCCACACCAGGTTCCCCACCCCTACATCCTGGCTGGTCTAAAGGCACTGGTCTAGGAGCCAAGGATTCCAAACTTCCGTCACTGCTGCCTCCTACAGATCCCAGCTGCTCCAAAAGAGGTCATGAGAATTCAAAGACCCAAAGTGAATCCCACATCTGACCCCAACTTGCTATTTGTTTCACTTTTTCCTCATCTGCAAAAATGAGTCCATTACCTTTATATATCCTAGGAGCAACACAGAATAACAGAGCTTGGATCTGCTCCTGCTTGGAGGGAAAGGCTCATGGACTTTCCATGGGTCTCCAGAGGCTGTGTAGAACTCCAGAAGAGAGAGAGCCTGGGCTCTGAAGGGTGGGCACCAATCCAAGTTCGGCCTCCTCTCTCCCAGCCCCCTTCAACCCCTCCCAGCGAGGGCTAGAGGAAGTAGCAGCTGTCGTCCTGAGGGGAAGACAGGCAGAGGTCCACCTGGCACTGTTGGGATTTTTACAACACCCACCCCAACAACTTTAAACACACACACACATGCACCATGCACCACACACATGCACAGCAGTGGCCCAGGGAAAGGTTAGGCCCAGAGCAGAGACTGTGACACTGAAGGAGGAGGTGGCTACCTTACAGCCCTGCACAGAGGCTTGCTTCCCTCTCATCTTCTCTCCCACCATTCTGTCTTCTTCTCTCCCCTCTTTAATTTTTCTCTTCTCCCTTCTGCCAGCCTTCCCGACCAGTCCTTGGCCTGATGCCTGACTCCTTTTGTTCTCCCTAACCTTATTCCCCTTCCTCCATCCTTTCTCGCCCTGTGAATGCAGTGAAGGAAACATGGCAAAGTTATCCTACCGAGTGCAAAGTGAAGCAGATCTTGGAAACTGTATGGTTTCAGTGAATAAATAAATGAAATCACCTGGCTTATCCAAATAACGGAGGCAAAGTAAGGGTTTCAGCCTGAACTGTGTAAACAGTTTTCACAGTGCAAATCTAAACGTTGACTCCCTCTTCCCTTTGACCTGAGACAGCGTGGTTGTGTTTACTTTCACAGAGCACTAAGGTAGACTTTTTTTAGAACCCCACACGATGAAGTCGAAGAGCAAACTAGATAATTATGTTAACAGGAAAACACAAGAGCAGAGGGCAAGCTGTGGTTTGGAATCATCTCACTCTAGAATAATAAGAAGTGAGGAGGAGTCGGGCAGGCGAGGAATCCAAATGAGCTCTTGGCCTTTCCACCCCCTCTCTAACCCCAGCCTCCGGTCCAGGGCAGGACTGGCCTGGGCTGATCTGCATTCTGTCCACATTCTGCTTTAACCCTTGGATTCCTACAGCAGCAGAGGCATAATTCTCTACCCAGAAGTCCAAACTACAAAGAATCAGGCACCTGAACAAAGCAGTGAATGCTGTTACCACCGCCAAGGCCTCACCAAGGGGGAGCCAGGGGAGTCAGAGGCCTGTTAACCTGCTCCTGGTTCTCTGCTGCCATCTAGTGGTGTTTCTCACTCCAACACCATTCTTTCTTCCAAAGATTCTCCATCCTGACCCACAGCTGTGTTCTCGAGCTACTAAAATGACGTCCCCAACCTCAAAACAAACACCCCACCTCCCTGACTCAAAATCCTAACTTCTGGACCAGAACACAGACTGTATGACTCAGGTTTGTACGACCTGGATGGTTCGTGTGGCTTCTCTGCAGCCACATACACACAACAGCCAGGGAATCTTTAAACAGATAGATCTTTTTCTCCTCTGGGGTTTTTTTTTTTTTTTT
>NW_011494689.1:96270-104064 GCF_000754665.1 Bison bison bison | reverse complement strand
TTTTTTTTAACTACGCAGCTTGCAGGATCTGCTTCCTGACCAGGGATTGAACTCAGGCCATGGCAATGAAAGTCTGGACTCCTAGCCGCTATGCCACCTGGAAACTCTCTTTATTCCTCTGCTTAGCAAAACTTGTGTGTGCATGCTCAGTTGCTCAGCCATGTTCGACTCTTTGCAACCCCATGGACTGTAATCTGCCAGGTTCTTCTGTTCATGGAAACTTCCAAGCAAGAATACTGGAGCAGGTTGCTATTTCCTATTCTAGGGGATCTTCCCAGCCCAGGAATCAAATCTGTGCTTCCTGTGTTTCCTGCATTGGCAGGTGACTCTTTACCACTGAGCCACCACAGTCCTTTCTTTTTTTTCTTTTTTCAGCCCTCCACCACAGTCCTTCTAATGGTCTCTGAGGCTTCCGTGATCTGGCCTCTGGACCGCTCTGACCCTATCACTCACCCGCTCCAGCCACACTGGACTCTTTACTGTTCCTCCAACCCCTCACCCACCCATCTGCTATAGGGCCTCTGCAGTGCTGTCCCCTCTGCTTTTTCATACTGGAGAGGGGACAATATCACTATGAACAAGGCTAGTGGAGGTGGTGGAATTCCAGTTGAGCTACTTCAAATCCTAAAAGATAATGCTGTTAAAGGGCTGCGCTCAATATGCCAGCAAATCTGGAAAACTCAGCAGTGGCCACAGGACTGGAAAAGGTCAGTTTTCATTCCAGTGCCAAAGAAAGGCAATGCCAAAGAATGTTCAAACTACCACACCATTGTACTCATCTTACATGCTAGCAAAGTAATGCTCAGAATTCTCCAAGCCAGGCTTCAACAGTACGTGAACCGTGAACTTCCAGGTGTTAAAGCTGGTTTTAGAAAAGGCAGAGAAAACCAGAGATCAAATTGCCAACATCCGCTGGATCATTGAAAAAGCAAGAGAGTTCCAGAAAAACATTTACTTCTGCTTTATTGATTACACCAAAGCCTTTGACTGTGTGGATCACAACAAGCTGTGGAAAATTCTACAGAGATGGGAATACCAGACCACCTGACCTGCCTCCTGAGAAATCTGTATTCACGTCAAGAAGCAACAGTTAGAACTGGACATGGAATAACAGACTGGTTCCAAACAGGAAAAGGAGGACGTCAAGGCTGTATATTGTCACCCTGCTTATTTAACTTATATGCAGAGTACATCATGAGAAATGCTGGGCTGGAGGAAGCACAAGCTGGAATCAAGATTGCTGGGAGAAATATCAATAACCTCAGATATGCAGATAACACCATCCTTATGGCAGAAAGTGAAGAGGAACTAAAGAGCCTCTTGGTGAAAGTGAAAGAGGAGAGTGAAAAAGTTGGCTTAAAACTCAACATTCAAAAAACTAAGATCATGGCATCCAGTCTTATCACTTCATGGCAAATAGATGGAGAAACAGTGGAAACAGTGACAGACTTTATTTTCTTGGGCTCCAAAATTGCTGCAGCTGGTGACTGCAGCCATGAAATTAAAAGACGCTTGCTCCTTGGGAGAAAAGCTATGACCAACCTAGACAGCATATTAAAAAGCAGAGACATCATTTTGCCAACAAAGGTCCATCTAGTCAAAGCTATGGTTTTTCCAGTAGTCATGTATGGATGTGAGAGTTGGGCTATAAAGAAAGCTGAGCACAGAAGGATTGATGTTTTTGAACTGTGGTGTTGGAGAAGACTCTTGAGAGTCACTTGGACTGCAAGGAAATCCAACCACTTAATCCTAAAGGAAATCAGTCCTGAATATTCATTGGAAGGACTGATGCTGAAGCTGAAACTCCAATACTTTGGCCACCTGATGCAAAGAACTGACTCATGGGAAAAGATCCTGATGCTGGGAAAAATTGAAGGCGGGAGAAGGGGACGACAGAGGATAAGATGGTTGGATGGCATCACCAACTCAATGGTCATGGGTTTCAGCAACGGACAGGGAAGCCTGGCCTGCTGTAGTCCATGGGATCGCAAAGAGTTGGACACGACTGAGTGACTGAATTGAACTGAATCCCTCAGCTTGGAGCCTTCTTCCCCAAACAAGCATAAGTTCACTTTCTCACCTTCAAGTGTTTTTCCAGTCACCTACTTCAATGACACTGTTTAAAAATCACTGCCTGCCAATCTCCATTTGTTCTTTTTTCCTTAGCAATGATCACTTTGAGCAAAATATGTATTTTTTAACTGTCTTTCCTCCAATGTAATGTAAAGATTCTCTTCCCCAGTGAAACGTAAGCATTCCAAAGGTAGGGACTTTGACTCTTTTATTCACTGGTATATCCCAAGCTCCTTGGCCCATAGTAGATGCTCAATAAATACTGACTACGTGAACAAACCTGAATCCACTATTCTGAGATCACTTACTGCTTACAAGTAAATCCTGAGAAGAAGAACACTGTTTGTGTCCGTTTTCTAGGCCTTCCCATCCACCTGCAGTGATGCTTCTCTGCCTTGGTATCTCGGTTCTTCTGAGTCTCATGTACCAAGCTCATTGGAGCCACAGGAGCAGCATTGACTCCAGCTCTCCGCACAGCTGTAACTGCCACGAGGAACAGGGAACACCAGTGGAGGAAGGTCTAGTTAGCTGTGGAGCAGCATCCCCACCAGCAGCATTCTCAAATTTGGACACTAAGTGCTGAAAATTTTAACAGAGCAGTAAGGGAAAGAGTGAAGGATGAGAGGTGTTGGGCATCATCTCCAGGTAAAGCCAGGTGACCTTGCTTGACCCTGGAACAGGAGGGACCCAGAAGGATGAATCACTGTAGAATGGTTGAGTTGGAATGGTGCTGGGAATAGGGGCTGTGATGATTGGTCCACTTCCCTGTCTCCTCCAAAAGATTAGCAAAAAGTCCTGATGACAGGAAGTCACGCAAAGTAACCACCTAGGCTATTCCATCTATATAGAAAAAAAGCAACCCTTACCACCACAGCCATGGGCTTTTCCCAGAATAAGAATCAGAGGTGTATATAGGAGAGGATAAATGACAGCTCTCATTTGGGGTAGACGCCTGGGTCAAGTGTTTTATCAGAGTCATGACAACCTTGTGGCTAGAGGCCAGATCTACTCTTTGAGTATGCCGATTCAGACTTCCTCATTGCTAAATATGTTTAGGCAGGTGTACTAGCCCCATTTACTACACTTGGAATATGTAAGTGGAAAGGCATGAACCTGATTCATTTCCTGATCCAGGGCTGCTCCCCAGCCCACACCCAAATAAAGGCACCACAGGCCAGGCCAGCTCTTAAGGAGTTCGTGGTGGGAAAGGAGGCCCTCAGACATCTGAAGACCAGCGGACAGAAGCTGTGTTCACTGAGCCAGCGTTGCAACAGGAAGACTCATTGACGAGGTGAGGCCACAGTAGAACGTGGGTGAGGAGAGAAGACAGGGAAGGGATGGGTTCTGGCCAGATAAGAGTACCCTCAGGTGAGTGACAAGGTGGACAAAGGAAGGACTCAATGTGGAGGGATGAGGACACAAAGGGGAGAGAGGAGAGAGATGCTAGGGGCTGGGGGCACAAACTGGGGCTTTGGAGGAGATGGGGATGGAGTCATGGAGGGTACAAAACACAGAGAAAAGGATATAAACAGGGACACAGAAGGATGGATGTGAGGGAGAAGAGACAAAGCAAGGAGTGGGAGATGTGTGGGACAGAATGAATGAAAGAAGATAGGGACACAAGATGAGGGGGACAGAGCCCTAGGATCATGGGAAGGGGTCATAGCAGCTGTGGGGACACCGAGAGGAGAGGAGGTGAAAGACATGGGCAGAGGGAAGAGGAGACAGATGGGGAGGGAGACGGTGATCAGCTGGAAGGAGCAGGTTCAGGAGGGCTAATTTCCACCTCCTGCTCTCCATCCCCAGAGACCCCAGTCCTCCCTTCTAACTGTGCCCCCTAAGAGAGATGGCACCAGCCAGAGCAGGATTCTGCCCTCTGCTGCTGCTCCTGCTGTTGGGGCTGTGGGTGGCCGAGGACGCAGTCAGTGCCAGGCCCAGGAACATGACCCCAGCTCAGTGGTTTGAAACTCAGCACGTGCAGCCCAGTCCTCAAGGCTGCAACGCTGCGATGCGCAAAATCAACAAGTTCTCCAAACACTGCAAAGACCTCAACACCTTCCTGCATGAGTCCTTCTCCAGTGTGGCCACCACTTGTCAGACTCCCAACATAACCTGCAAGAATCATGAGAATAACTGCCACCAAAGCCAGAAGCCTGTATCCCTGACCGAGTGTAAGCTCACCTCAAGGAGATACCCAGACTGCAAGTACAAGGAGAAGAAACAGATCACTTCTTACATCGTGGCCTGTAAGCCTCCCAAGAAAGGGGACTCTGGGAAATTCAAGCTGGTTCCAGTCCACTTGGAAAAAGTCCTTTAGTTTTCCAGCCTTCCTTGTGCTTGAGTTAATTCCCTCTCCAGGCCTCTGGACCACTCCTCCACCCTGAAGTTTCTCTTCTGACATCTCTTGGGACCCTTCCTGGCTCAAGCTCCTCTGAAAAGATAGGGGCCTGGAGGGTTGAGGTGATACCTTAGCAGGCTAAGCTCTAGAAGAGGTGGTGATCTCTCTACTTTTTATTGCTGTTTTTTCAGAAGTTTATCTGCAAAAAGTTTAGGGGTTTGGGTTCCTTGGTCTGTGCCTCATACATCTCTCCCGTGCCCCATCTTCTTATGGCAGCATGGCACGAGGAAGAAAGGACTGGAAAGAGAGTGTATGGGATTTAGGAAAGAGTTACTCCTGTTCCTAAACTGGGCCTCTTCCCCAGCCCTGATGTGGTAGTGAGGTGGCCTGTGTGCAGGGAGGCGGCCAGAAGGGAAGAGGAGGAGGCTCATCACAATGACATGGCATTTCAGGCTCTTCACGGCGTGTCCACGTGCATCCCTTGTGAGAGAGACTTGACAGGGATTACTTCCTTCTTTAGGGATGAGGAAATTGAGGTTTCAGATGGCTTTATTAATTAAAGAGCTTGTCAGGGTGGTTAGTAGCAGCATTTGGACTTGAAACTGGGTCTCCTGACTCTGCATGCAGTGCACTTTCTATTTAATCACTGGGCCAGAAATGGAGACCTCTGCAGGGACCAGAGGGCCACTGGGTGAGAGTTCACCTGTGAGGCAACGTCGGAGAGCTCTGAAGAGCCAGTTACACCATGTTGGCTGCAATAAAGGTCATTACCTCTCTAGCCAAGGGACTGTTGATGAGGTGTTCCAAGGATTGTAATCCTCTCTCTTCTCTCCACCCCACCCCCACCCCGCCTCTCTGCCCTCCCCCTTCTCCAGCCCACTACTCTTCCGTCCTGGGCCCTGGGCCTGGCTCTGGCTGGCTTGATCGCTTAGCCCTGAAGGCACAGTGTCAGGGGAGTGTCCCAGCTTCATCCCGCTGTTCCAGGATCACATTTCCCTTGACCTCAAGGGACTTCCGTGGCCCAGTGCCTGCTTGTCACAAACAAGCTAGTGGGAGCTGCCAGAGCTTCCTTCCTCCTGATAATGATCTCTCCTGCCTTGGTGCTTCCCTGGCTCTCCGCTCTGGCTGTCCGCCCAGGCCAGAGGGGTTGAGATGTGGAAATGCCGCCTCCCTGTCCCCCAAGGGCTGCAGACACCAGTTCTCCCTTCCTGGTGAGCAGAACTGGAGAAACTATGGGTTTCCGTCGGCTCAGTCCTCATAGCCTCCCACTCATAGCCCCCACCCAGCATTGCCTGCAGCCCTGACCATCACCAACCCCTTCTCTCTCCCTTAATCTCAGTCCCAAACTTCACTATGCCCATGCCTACCCTAGCTGAGCACCTAAAGACTACCTTGTTAGACCTTCCCTTCCCAGCTGTGGAGTCTACCACCTACCTGTCTCTCCCCAACACTCCAGTGTTCCTTTATGCCTTCCCAGAGTCAGGTAAGCTTTGGAGCCAGATACAATTGGGTATAAATCTTGGCTCAGTTCTTTGTGACTACATGTCCTCAAGAAAACCCACACCCCTTTGCAACTACATTTCCATATATATTGGAGTAATACCGCCTACCCAATAGGATTTCAGAAAGACTTAGAAATGACACTTTTGAAGCATCAGTCAACCCCAGGTACTGTTAGGCAGTCAATAATAATAGCTACTAGCAGGGAGTAGTAGCAGTAACCCTATTATATTCACCTTTGGTAGATAGACTGGGTGGTTTGAGATGGTGAGGGAAGGGATGACAAAAAGAATGGGGAGCAAAACATTGAACACTTCAAGCCAAGTGTGGGGCCAATACATTGATGAGCCTTAAAAGTAGAGGGGCAATAAGTCTACTTTATAGCCAAATGACTGAATGTAAAGTCTACATATCTATGGTCACTGTGCTACACATTCATCACTCTAAATAGATGATTTTCAACTGAGGCATATGGATAATCAAGACTGACGGGTAGCTGATCTTTTTCTTTTCACTTTTTTCTTTTTTAACAACTCTTTTTATACTCTTTATTGATGACTTTTCTTATGGATATTATGGTTTTGGAAGACATCCTCCTCACAAACTTCTTAAGTGGCTAAAATTAATGTAGTCTCTCAAAATAAAGAATTTCCAAATATAATTTTTTTCTTGAAGGACTCATAATCTCAATAGTAGCTAAAAATTAAACATAATTTTAAAGCAATCTATGATGATAGTGGTCAGAATAGTGCTAGCCTTAGGGAGTACTAACTGGGAAGGTGTGGGAAGTAAGCTGGAAATGTTTGATTCCTGCTCTGGATATGCTTGCTTTGTGAAAATTTACTGAGTTGCACACTTATGATGTGTGTACTTTACTGCATGGAAATTATACCTCAATTTTAAAATCTTCCAAAAAAGTATAGTTTTTAAAGATTAGTTTATTTAACATGAGAAATGCTAATATATCAATTCACAATTATTATAATAAAATCACAGAATCATGATCTAATCCATTTCTATTGTCCCACTTTGTACTATTTGTTAAATTAAATAGTAGTTGTACTATTTACCCACATCTGGGTATGGCATAAGCTCTCTTGGAGGAGGTCATCACTGACCCCATAGAGCCACCAGAACTTACACAGGACTGGAGAAACAGACTCTTGGAGGGCACAAACAAAATTCTGTGTGCACCAGGACCCAGGACAAAGGAGAAGTAAACCCACAAGAGACTGACTCAGATTTGCCTGTGAATGTCCAGGAGTCTCCGGCAGCAGTGTGGGTCGGCCATGGCTGCTGCAGGGTCAGGGGCACTGAGTGTGGCAGTGCATGCACAGGACCTTTTGAAGGAGGTTGCCATCATCCCCAGGTCAGTAGGTGCCCAACATGCTACTGGAGAAGAGTGGAGAAATAACTCCAGAAGAATGAAGAGACAGAGCCAAAGCAAAAACAACGCCCAGATGTGGATGTGACTGGTGATGGAAGTAAAGTCCAATGCTGTAAAGAGCAATCCTGCATAGGAACCTGGAATGTTAGGTCCATGAATCAAGGCAAATGGAAGTGGTCAAACAGGATGGCAAGAGTGAACATCAACATTTTAGGAATCAGTGAACTAAAATGGACAGGAATGGGCAAATTTAACTCAGATGACCATTATATCTACTACTGTGGGCAAGAATCCCTTAGAAGAAATGGAGTAGCCCTCATAGTCAACAAAAGAGTCCAAAATGCAGTACTTGGGTGCAATCTCAAAAATGACAGAATGATCTCTGTTCATTTCCAAGGCAAACCATTCAATATCACAGTAATCCAAGTCTATGCCCCAACCAGCAACACTGAAGAAGCTGAAGTTAAACGATTCTATGAAGACCTACAAGACCTTC
>NW_011494689.1:87086-96096 GCF_000754665.1 Bison bison bison | reverse complement strand
TTATACAGTGGAAGTGACAAATAGATTCAAGGGATTAGATCTGAGAGAGTGCCTGAAGAACTATGGATGGAGGTTCATGACACTGTACAGGAAGCAGTGATCAAGACCATCCCCAAGAAAAAGAAATGCAAAAAGGCAAAATAGTTGTCTGAGGAAGCCTTCAAATAGCTGAGAATAGAAGATAAGCAAAAGGGAAAGGAGAAAAGGAAAGATATACCCATTTGAATGCAGAGTTCCAAAGAATAGCAAGGAGAGATAAGAAAGCCTTCCTCAAAGATCAATGCAAAGAAATAGAGAAAAATAGAATAGGAAAGACTAGAGATCGCTTCAAGAAAATTAGAGATACAAAAGGAACATTTCATGCAAAGACGGGCACAATAAAGGACAGAAATGGTATACACCTAACAGAAGCAGAAGATATTAAGAAGAGGTGGTAAGAATACACAGAACTGTACAAAAAAGATCTTCACTACCCAGATAACCACAATGGTGTGATTACTCACCTAGAGTCAGACATTCTGGAATGCGAAGTCAAGTGGGCCTTAGGAAACATCGTTACAAACAAAGCAAGTGGAAGTGATGGAATTCCAGTTGAGCTATTTCAAATCCTAAAAGATAATGCTATTAAAGTGCTGCACTCAGTATGCCAGCAAATTTGGAAAACTCAGCAGTGGGCACAGGACTGGAAAAGGTCAGTTTTCATTTCAATGCTAAAGAAAGGCAATGCCAAAGAATGTTCAAACTACCGCACAATTGCATTCATCTCAAACGCTAGCAAAGTAATGCTTAAAATTATCCAAGCAGGCTTCAACAGTTCGTGAACTGTGATCTTCCAGATGTTCAAGCTGGATTTAGAAGAGCCAGAGGAACCAGGGATCAAACTGCCAACATCTGTTGGATCATCAAAAAAGCAAAAGAGTTCCAGAAAAACATTTACTTCCGCTTTATTGATTACACCAATGCCTTTGACTGGGTGGATCACAACAAACTGTTGAAAATTCTTGAAAAGATGGGAATACCAGACCACCTGACCTGCCTCCTGACAAATCTGTATGCAGGTCAAGAAGCAATACTTAGAACTGGACATGGAACAACAAACTGATTCCAAATTGGGAAAGGAGTACATCAAGGCTGTATATTGTCACCCTGCTTATTTAACTCATATGCAGAGTACATCATGTGAAATACCAGGCTGGATGAAGCACAAACTGCAATCAAGATTGCCAGGAGAAATATCAATAACCTCAGATATGCAGATGACACCACCCTTATTGCATAAAATGAAGAACTAAAGAGCCCCTTGATGAAAGTGAAAGAGGAGAGTGGAAAAAGTAGGCTTAAAACTCAACATCCCCAAAACTAAGATCATGGCATCCTGTCCCATCACTTCATGGCAAATAGATGGGGAAACAATGGGAATAGTGACAGACTTTATTTTGGGGAGCTCCAAAATCACTGCAGATGGTCACTGCATCTATGAAATTAAAAGATACTCCTTGGAAGAAAAGCTATGACCAACCTAGACAGCATATTAAAAAGCAGAGACACTGCTTTGCCAACAAAGGTCCATCTAGTCAAAGCTATGGTTTTCCAGTAGTCATGTATGGATGTGAGAATTGGACTACAAAGAAAGCTGAGCACCGAAGGATTGATGTTTTTGAACTGTGGTGTTGGAGAGGACTCTTGAGAGTCCCTTGAACTGCAAGGAGATCAAACCAGTCAATCTTAAAGGAAATCAGTCCTGAATGTTCATTGGATGGACTGATTCTGAAGCTGAAACTCCAATACTTTGGCCACCTGATGAGAACTGACTCATTTGAAAAGACCTTGATGCTGGGAAAGATTGAAGGTGGGAGGAGAAGGGGCCGACATAGGATGAGATGGTTGGATGGCATCACTGACTCAGTGGACATGAGTTTGAGCAAGCTCTGGGATTTGGTGATGAACAGGAAAGCCTGGCGTGCTGCAGTCCATAGGATCACAAAGAGTTGGACACGACTGAGCGGCTGAACTGAACTGTACTATTTATTGAAATATTATAAATATTTTTGGCTCAAAAAGTATATAAGGTTTTTTTCCAAAGTTATCCAGGTAATCCATTCTCTTCTACTACTTATCCAACTACTTATTACAACTAATGAAAATTAAAAAATAAAATGTAAATATAAATAAGAAACTATTTTTAACTGAAAATTCTTAATGAATTTTATATGTAGTATAAGCTTTTGTGCTTGTACAAAAGCTCATGCTCAGTTGCTCAATTGTGTTCAACTCTTTGTGATCCTTTGGACTGTAGCCCGCCAGGCTCCTCTGTGCATAGAATTCTTCAGGCAAGAATGCTGGAGTGGGTTGTCTGCCTTCTCCACGGGGTCATCCCTACCCAGGGATCAAACCATCGTCTCCTGCATCTCCTGCATTGCAGGCATTCTTTACCTCTGAGCTATAGGGGAAGCCAAGTATAAGCTTTTACAATCAATTATTACATTTTTTTAAAAATAATAATCATGTATTTGTATTTCCACCGACTAACAGAATTTCAACTTTTAAAGTTCATAAGGAAAATTTCACTTCCAGTTACATTCAGAGTGCTCACCAATACTTGAAAGAGATTATTCTATTAACAATGAACCCAAATGACCTGACTTGTTTTCATACTAAAGCATTAACTGATTAGATTTGACAGTCACCCATTCCTTCACATGATCTTGATCACAGCCAAGTTCAGGGATGCCAGGAATTATGTTGAAATAAGCATTGGGCTATTCAGACTTTCAAAGGCCAAAGCTGAGGTCCAAAACGAATAATAGGTTTGCACCAATTACCAAGGCTGCATCTTGACACATTCTTACTTGAAGGCTGAAAAATGGGAAAAGAAGACTGATTAGTTGTGAAATTTCTGTTCCTGGGGGTGGCAGCATGGAGAGGGGAGGAGGGTGTCCAGGGAGGTATTGCCCAGCCTTGGGTAGATGGCTTTAAAGGAAATTGTTTTGCCCTGGATCTGTCTAAGGAGCAAAAATGGCATCCCATAAAGAACATAACCCAAGAACTGGAGCTAGTGTGAGCTAACTTTCTAGGAGTGAGACTATCTGAGGTAGACTAGGTAGGAGACTTTTTGACGTGACTCTAGTTGCTCCAAAGGCACCATGCTCTGAAGAAAATGACCCACAGACACTATGAAGAGGGCCAGCTGAGTCAAAGCAGAGAGAAGGGTCCTGATCTCAAGGGCATGGTGTAGGAAGAGGAAATGCCCTTGAGACTGGAAACTTTTTCTGCACATCCATTCGGATGGCCTTCTTCATAGTGCCTATGGCCCTAAGGGGTGACCTTAGAGCTACAGCAGCAGAAAACAAACCAATAACAATACTCAGGGAAGAGCCTTCTTGGCAAGAACCTTGCCCAATTTCACCACATTTCTCCTGTGCTACTTCACAACTGGGCCTCCAAGAGAGCTTTGAAAACTTCAGATCCTCATTCTAAAGTCCTCTTTCTATCCCCTATCCACCTGGAGAGAGATAAACAGCAATCACAGCTCTTACCAGGATGTTTTCCTGTGCAGGATTTCAAAGCCAGTAAGCATGGGAATATCCATGAAGCCACAGAGGCATGAGAAAACATTGCCAGAGAGGCTTCGAAGGAAGTTCACAAGAGGAGAGGCAAGGAAAGATGTCTACCCGTAATGGAAATATGCCCATGATGGAAAGTCCTCTTGACTTAGAGAAATTGGAATTTCCTCATCTGTGTGAAGGTCATCTACTTCAGAGTATTAACGCAGATTAAATGTGATAACATACACAAAGCACTTAGTACAGTGGCTGGTGTGCAGGAAAAGTTTGAGAGATGTAATCATTTATATTTATTACTCTGATGTCAAATGTTGAGTGGCCAGATCTCTGATGGAGCAGGCCCGACTTCCGTAACAGAAGAACAAAGGACTTAAACAAAGAAGGCCGAGCTCCTCCTCAGCCTCCTCTTGTCCAAAACAATTCCTAGCAAAGAGGAGATAAGGTAAGGTTCAAGATTAGACACAAAGGACAATATGCATTAATTTCTCTGCTCTCTCTGGAGTGAAGTGGGAGCAATGTTTTCAATTAGAGGGGACAGAAAGCTATTGAGCATTTCTATTAAGACTATGCAATGGGTTTTTCTCATCTCTACCATCCATGAATCCAAAGATGTGAAAACAAGGCAGAGGAAATAAGGTCACTCGCTTTTGAGAGTGTCCTCCTTACAGCTCCTCTCCAAAGGGTTCAATTATCACAGCAGTTGATGGAGAGAAGTTCCTAGTTACATTTCCGTTTCCCTTCCTGAGTCATTTAAACTAGTCCTTAGGTAAGCTTACTGTCCCTTCATTCCATCATGGAAGACGTCTTGTATTTTTCCCACCGTCTGATTCAGTTTCATTTGCTAATCTGTCTCCCATTACACAAAACTACCACCAAGGGTGGTCCACTGCTTTCCGATGGATTGTTTACAATGGGAAAATACCAGCATTGTTATTTTCTGTGATCTTCACCTGGAAACTTAGTTGAAGTTACACATTTAAAACATAAACTGTACACCTGAAACTAATACAACATTGTAAACCAACCATATTTTCATTATAAATAAATAAACTAGCAAACAAACTGACCTGGTGTGAATCAGTATAAATTCCCGCTTGGGCCATGGCATTCACATCCGCATAGCTTTAGGCTCTTTCAGTCGATATTCATAAAACAATGTCATAAGATGTTGTATGCAGTGACCTCAGAGATCATCTAGTACCGCCCTCCCTATTTTGCAAATGAGAAAAATGAGACCCAGGGAACCTAAGACCCTGTGATTAGTTTAAGTAAGAACTCATGTTTCTTGAACCAATCCAATGACATTTCCAAAGTGTTATTCCAGTTAAGGCTCCCAAATGGATCTCAGACATCCTCCAAGGTCAAACTCATGATACATGACTGGCAAATCAATCAGCAAATGGGCAGGTTCCCAGACTGAGACAAAAGCATGTTCATCCAAAACAGAGCGTCCAGTGTCCATGATCCTGAGGCGTTTACCTTTCTGCTGCTCACCTGTGGACTACATCCCCTTCACCTGAATGCTTACATTGTATCAGTGAGATGGAAAAAACAAAATAGCACCCAAGAACTTGATGGTAAACTCGTCAAGCATATCCCTGGGCCATGCCTGTTGGAGACATAAATAAGGGCACACAGCAAGAACAAAGGTCTTTACTCTCCATCTGCTATTTGGGGCCAAGGTGAAAACATTGCAGAGATCCCTTTGGGTGATCTACAGATGGGCCTGAAACATCCAAAATATTTTATCTTTGGTAAGGGTTATCATTCTCTACCCTCAAGGTTGACACATCCAGGGCTGGGTTTTCATGGTCAACTAGAGCCCCCAGAGCAATGTTTCTCAGACTTTTCCCTGAAGTGCTAGTAATGGCAGAGGAGAATTAATTAAACACTAAGTCATATCCAGCAGGCATGAGCTTTCTCTAAAGCCTTTTTATTTCACTTAATTGATATTTATAAAATAGCCACATGCATAGATGTTTTATATCCTAGAATTTAATTTGTGATAATAATGAATCAATGTTAATTTCCTGGTTTTGATGCCTATGCTGTGGTTACGTAGGCAGGCATACTTGTAATTAGGAAATGTTCGTTTTGGTATGAAGGGGCAATGGAGCATTTGGTCTGTAACTTAGTCCCAAATAGTCCAGAAATGTTAATAAAAATTAGGAAATTTGGGTGAAGTACATAGGGGAGCTCAGTGTACTATTCCTAAAACATATATAAATTTGAAATTATGTCAAAGCAGAAACCTTTGAAAATTATTTTTTAAATAATTGACTTCAATGTTTTAATAAACCCTATCATAGTTTTATTTTGTGTAAAAAACAGTGCTTCAAATTACTTCCTTTCCCCTCCAAAATAGTTTTAGTAAAACTGGGAAAGAAGACATTTATCTCATGGCTTTGCGTGCACTTTGTGCATATCTGCATTCAACCTAGACTAGGAATACACTCGCCCTAATGAGGTTTTCTTTAATTCGCTCTCTGTGGACTGTGCCTCTGACCGATATTTCTCTTAAAGAACTGTTCCATTTTGGCTTGTTCTTTAACTGCATAATGTAGTCCTGTATTATTTACAGTATTATTAATTTATGCCCTTTTTCCCTTAATTTTGTAAATAGAATTGAAAAAGACAAATTGTGCTGCTATTTTAAAACTACAAGCCAAAATTCAGAACTTTTTTGAGCAATAGAGAGTGAATGCCCACCTTTCACTCATTCTCTAAAAATTTCACTTTAAAATTTTTAAATATAGCCCAAATATCATTTACCAATGTTTATTCATACTTTAAAAGGGAATCATATTTGGTTCTGATTTGCTTTGCATTCTTCCCCTCAAGGCTTACAATTTTTAGAAATTTCTTTATGTGTGAATCACTATGATAATAAAAAACAAAAGGCTTATCAGGGAAAAAATAAGAACTGGATGAGGAAGATATGATAACCACAGAGCCAGAGCAGTAGGAAGGTATTTCACACCTAAAAATGAGAAAATAAACGTGGAGCACTTGAAGCTGGGACCTAGACTCCCTCAGTAAGTGTTCACTCTGACTGTTTTTATCGTTGTCATCATCACCCCTGGGAGGTCTGAATACGGAACACAGGCTTGAAGTAAGTCAAAAGCCACAAAACACATGCAAGGGGAGACACAGACCCCCAGGCTTGTTGGATTGAAGACCGCATCCTCTCCTGCTTGAGGACAGATCCAATAGAAAGGAACAAAGGGAGGCAGTCCACCTGCTGAAGCACGATCATGGCGGACTGGACACCCTGAGAAGGCCCCAAAGAGCTTCACAGTACAGAAAAATGAAGCTGGTAAGAGAGAGGGTCAGCCACTGGGAACAGAGATTTCCTGTGATAGCACTCGGAGGCTCAAAGTTTAGAAACCAGAATCCAGGACATCTTATGCCATGGGTCTTCTCCTCCAGTTGTCTTGGAGGAGAATCCTTCTTGGAGAGATTCCTTGTCAAAGTTTCTGGCAAACTCCTGCCTCCGCCTGAGACCAACCCAGCTCCTCTATCTAGCCTGGCTGTAGACTCAGTGCCAAGTCCATGAGTCCCAGCAAGCAGAGCAAGGAGAACATTCAGAGAATCAGGGGCAAGGTAGCCCTGTGGTCCTTCAGAGATACCCTGGAGCAGGGCGCTGCCCTTCGGGCTGCTCATCCTTCTAGCTTCCCTCTGGGTTTTTCCAGCCTGAGCTTGCATCTACCCGGCTTCCTGGACTTTCATTCTATTTGCATTTTTCTCTTTTCTCCCTCTTCCCTCTCTCCTGAGGATATCTTTATATATATTTACAAAGTAATTGAGGAGCTGAATATTCACAATCTCAGTCTCCTTTCTGAATTAGAAGTGCAATAGCGTTTCTATTTCTCTAGCCGGAGAAGGCAATGGCACTGCACTCCAGTACTCTTGCTTGAAAAATTCCATGGACAGAGGAGCCTGGTAGGCTGCCATGGGGTCGCTAACAGTTGGACAGGACTGAGCGACTTTACTTTCATTTTTCACTTTCATGCATTGGAGAAGGAAATGGCAACCCACTCCAGTGTTCTGGCCTGGAGAATCCCAGGGACGGGGGAGCCTGGTGGGCTGCCGTCTATGGGGTCGCACAGAGTCGGACACGACTGAAGCGACTTAGCAGCAGCAGCAGTGTTTCACAGCAGAGCTGTGGGGCGTCAGGGCATCCATCTGCAGGGCATCCACGGTCAGGACTTCCGTCATTAGGAGTAAGTGCTGCAAACTCACCTGTCCTGGCCCCACGTGGTACTCATGGATGTGTGAGCTGTTTGGCAGAAAGTTAGCTGAGAATCTCTCATACTGAGCCCAGAGAACCTGAACACTATCAGCAGCCACCTGCCTCCTGAAGTTAACATTATACCTTCATTCAGCTTGCCTCTTGGTGAACTTTACCTCAAGGCATCTGCACCCCAGCCTGCCTCATCTTTAGCACCTACGGAAAATATAGTCAGCAATAGCTCCTCTCACGCATAGTCAGGAGTAACTTAGCCAAGCAAGTGAAGCTTCCCGCTGGCTACTCAAGCTGAAACTGTCCTCAGAGACCTCTATGAATAGATCCCACCAAGGCCCTCTACTGAGGTGCCAGGAATCGGTTCTGGGCAATTGCACACAAGATCCAAGCAGAGGATCAGAAAATGTACATACAGCCCCCTTTCCACTTAGCCACTTGTGGCCATTTGTAGTGGTCCCGGCCGCTCCTACACCAGTCCTGCTCTTCCAGAACCCCCTTCTTCCTGAAGAGGCTGCCCCTTGCCTCCAGGGTAAAGCCTGACAACCATACTGAAGGTGGCATTTGTAGCTCAAAGACTACCTCAGGCCAGCAACCCAGATAGACTTTTCTGGCCCCCTCACCCACACCTCCTCAGTTCAGTTTAGTTCAGTCGCTCAGTCATGTCCGACTCTTTGCAACCACATGGACTGCACGTGGACATCACCAGATGGTCAACACTGAAATCAGATTGATTATATTCTTTGTAGCCAAAGATGGAGAAGCTCTATACAGTCAGCAAAAACAAGACCAGGAGCTGACTGTGGGTCAGACCATGAACTCCTTATTGCCAAATTCAGACTGAAATTGAAGAAAGTAGGGAAAACCACTAGACCATTCAGGTATGACCTAAATCAAATCCCTTATGATTATACAGTGGAACTGAGAAATAGATTTAAGGGCCTAGATCTGATAGAGTGCCTGATGAACTATGGAATGAGGTTCGTGACATTGTACAGGAGACAGGGATCAAGATCATTCCCATAGAAACGAAATGCAAAAAAGCAGAATGGCTGTCTGAGGAGGCCTTACAAATAGCTGTGAAAAGAAGAGAAGCGAAAAGCAAAGGAGAAAAGGAAAGATATAAACATCTGAATGCAGAGTTCCAAAGAATAGCAAAAAGAGATAAGAAAGCCTTCTTCAGCGATCAATGCAAAGAAATAGA
>NW_011494689.1:86136-86481 GCF_000754665.1 Bison bison bison | reverse complement strand
GGAACCAGAGATCAAATTGCCAACATCCACTGGATCATAGAAAAAGCAAGAGAGTTCCAGAAAAACATCTATTTCTGCTTTATTGACTATGCCAAAGCCTTTGACTGTGTGGATCACAATAAACTGTGGAAAATTCTGAAAGAGACGGGAATACCAGACCACCTGTCCTGCCTCTTGAGAAATTTGTATGCAGGTCAGGAAGCAACAGTTAGAACTGGACATGGAACAACAGACTGGTTCCAAATAGGAAAAGGAGTACGTCAAGGCTGTATATTGTCGCCCTGTTTATTTAACTTCTATGCAGAGTACATTATAAGAAACGCTGGACTGGAAGAAACACAAGCT
>NW_011494689.1:78123-85724 GCF_000754665.1 Bison bison bison | reverse complement strand
TTTTCCTGTGGTCATGTATGGATGTGAGAGTTGGACTGTGAAGAAGGCTGAACGCCGAAGAACTGATGCTTTTGAACTGTGGTGTTGAAGAAGACTCTTGAGAGTCCCTTGGACTGCAAGGAGATCCAACCAGTCCATTCTGAAGGAGATCAGCCCTGGGATTTCTTTGGAAGGAATGATGCTAAAGCTGAAACTCCAGTACTTTGGCCACCTCATGCGAAGAGTTCATTCATTGGAAAAGACTCTGATGCTGGGAGGGATTGAGGGCAGGAGGAGAAGGGGACGACAGAGGATGAGATGGCTGGATGGCATCACTGCCTCGATGGATGTGAGTCTCAGTGAACTCCCAACTCCCGGAGCTTACTCAAACTCATGTCCATTGAGTCGGTGATGCCATCCAACCATCTTATCCTTTGTTGTCCCCTTCTCCTCCCACCTTCAATCATTCCCAGCATCAGGGTTTTTTCAAATGAGTCAGTTCTTCACAGCTCCTAGGCTATCCTGAGAAAACTGGTCTCTACAGGATCAGTGCTTATTCTCCACTCGCCCTCTTGGAGCTACCTTTGGGGTCTTCCTGCAGGATCTCTTTTCACATTCTAGTCTGGCCACTAGCACTTTGATGCTTCCTCTTGTTTCACAGAGTCTTTTAGAAATTTTTCTTTTTAGAAAATATTTAGAAATTATTATACTTTTTAGAAATTACTCAACTGAAACTCTTTAGGCTACAAATGATGAGGAGACTAAGAGGACAAGAGTGGCGATTCAGTTCAACACACAGTTACTGAGTATCCCTCTGAGCTATCCCGGCTTTATGGAGATTGAGAAGCATGAAATGAGCTGATTTCTGCCCACAAGTTCACCATTTAGTTGGGAAGCTTGGATACACACATCAGAGTCAAATAATAGAACAAGGTAGTACCTGACTGAGCATCCAAGTGAGTGGTACCAGGAGTTAATACTGAAGGAGGTATATTCAGAAAAGAGTCACCCCAGGTAGAGTTGTACAGGAAGGTTCAAGCACAAGCTCAGGGGACCAAGCTGAGCACTGAAGGATGGATAAGAGTTGAGGGAGAACTTTTAGGGAAGAGGGAAAAAAAAAGCAGAAATAAAGTTGAAGAAAACAGAACACGTCCAAGAGATGAAAAGAAGCCCAATCTATTAGTCACACAGTAACTGTCAGCCCATAAGGTAACTCTCAGAAAGCAGTGTGGGGACTTCCCACACTGGGCCAGGAATCTGCCTGCCAATGCAGGGGACAAGGGTTCCATACCTGGTCCAGGAAGATCCCACATGCCACAGAGAAACGAAGTCCGCGTGCCACACGTGCTGCAACTACTGAAGCCCGTGGGCCTGGAGCCTGTGCTCTGCAACGACAGAAGCACTGCAATGAGAAGCCTGTGCGCAGCAATGAAGACTCAGTGCAACAAAAAATAAAATAAGGAAATAAGAGGAAATAAGTATCCCTCTGAGCTAGCCACATGCCCAGCTCTGTGGAGACTGAGAAGCATGAAAGGACCTGATTCCTGTCCCACAAGTTCATCAGCCAGCTGGGAAGACTGAATACACATGTAAGAGTCAAATAATAGAATAAGGTAGTACCTGACTGAGCATCCGAATGAGTGGTACCAGGAAATGCAGGAAATAATAAAATGGGGAAACAATAGATTCGAAAAGCACATTTATAAAACTAAAAAGCAGTGTGGTGAGGAGGGAACAACACAACACTTGAGCCAGCCCTCCCTCCTTTTCTGTCCTAGGCCTGCCGCTTAACACATCTGTGAACTTAGCCTCTCCAAGCCTCAGTTTCCTTTTCTATAAAATGGAAAAAATAACATGGAACACACAATATTGTTTTGCAAATTGAATTGTACATAAAGCACAAGGCCTTGGCACACAGTGAGCATTTTTTTTTTTTTTAATTTGGCCATACACTGCAGCATGCAGAATCTTAGTTCCCCAACCAGGGATCAGACCACCTGCAGTGGAAGTACAGAGTCTTAACCACTGGACCACCAGGGAAGTCCCCAAGCACTTTTAAACGATAGCTGTAATCCTTAGCAGAATACCTAGCACTGTGCCAAGCACATGCTATATCTTCACTGAACGGTGGTTAGCGTACACTTTCCTCCTGTTGCTGCAGCACAGCCCTGGGCTGACTCAACTCTAAAGCAATGTAGTGCGTCTCATCCAGGCTGCCTTTAGGAAAGCGGTAAACGATACACCCAAGGCAACTAGCTCTAGAATGTCAAGGGCTCTGTTTAATACCCCCATACCACACTAGGCATTTCAACATTTCGTCATGCCACATTGAATATATAAAATGTGTGTTCCTCATTCAATATCATTCTTGCAGAAACGTATCTGAAATGATTTTTAAAGTTTTACTTCTGAAATCATTTGACTCCAAGTAACTTGGGATTGGCACTTCTCCTTCTCCAATCGTGGTATTGAGAATTCCAGTAAAAGGATGGGGAAAAAAAAAAAAATCTAACCTAAGTCTGTTTCCAAAGTAATAGACTTCTTATGGGTGCCAAATTCCAAAATAAGTGAAATCAACTTTATGTTACTGTGGTAGCAGGTAAGTAAATATTTTAAATTTGATTTTATAGTTGACTTTTCCTATATTGGAGCCAATATATTTTTTTCCTAGTCTCAAATATTGTAGGCCCTTGAAAACCTCCCAGACCCTAGGCACTGGGCTTTTAGTGCTTAATGGATAAAACAGCCCTGAGACTGTGACCACTGGGAAGACTTGTGATGAATAACTAGGATCAAACACACAATTAAAGGAACCCTTTCCTCAGACCTCCCTGAGTGGGACTGGCCAGTTGCACGGTCAGTACCTACTTGAGGAAAGCATGTTTGCAACTTAACTAGATTCAGAGCTTGCGAAGTCCATGGTCAGTCACTTGGTTGGCATGAAATGTTCCTGCCAACCCTTGGCTCCTGCTGCCATCCCTACCCTCTCACACAAAAAGCCCAGAGGCTTGGGTCTGCAACAGGTAATGAACAATCACATGGCAATCCAACCGTCCCAATGGGAAAGGTTCAGCTGCTGCTGCTCCTGCTAAGTCACTTCAGTCGTGGCAGCTGACAGCCTGCAAAAGGGAAATATATATATTGGTTTGGCCAAAAAATTAGTTAGAGATCTTCTGTAACATCTGATGGAAAAAATGAATGAAATGAACTTTTTGAACAACTCAATGTATTTTCTCTCTGAGGTCCAAATCAACTATTTGCTGGATAATGCTCTACTGGGATCAAAAAGCAGTGTTTCGTTAGCTTTGTGGGGAGAAGTGCAGAAGAAGGGTGAGCTTGGTTGATGAACCAGGCTCCACCTTGAAGATAGAAAGGAAAACATCTCCAAAGTTTCCCATCTGGAAATCCAGATCATAGGAGTCTAAGTGTTTTTTGCCACTTTGCAGAGCATTTTATCTCAAAGGCAGTGAAGTCACACAGAAGTCAAGGTAGGGCTCAACATACCAGCACAGACCTGAGAGGCTATAGCTAAAGCAAGATCCCCCACTTCAGTCATTTGCTCCCTCCCTTGATAATTGCTGTAATACTGCCAGTATTATCATTTACTAAATTTATATTTATATGCATTTAGTTCAAAGAGTTCTTTGAATATGAAACTGTGTAACATCATATTTCAAAGAATACTAGAGTGTCACTGGATAAATAGAAGTAAAAATAAACAATGTCATCAAATTGTTTAAAATTCTGGTGATCTTCCCTGGTGGTCCAGTGGTTGAGAATCTGCCTTCCAAGCAGAGAATGTGGGTTTGATCCCTGGTCAGGGAATTAAGATCCCACGTGCCATGGGGCAACTAAGCCCACTGCTCCACAAAAGAAGCCTGCATGCTCCAACAAACCCAGTGCAGCCAAAAGAAAAAAAAGATTTTAAAGTTCTATCCAGATACTGTTTTCAGTTGAAGGCTCAGCCTGAGATCTGTTGTCTGTACTGAAAAGTGGGTAGAAACAAAGGCTTTACCTTCTTGTCCTAATAGGAACTGCTGCTGCTGCTAAGTCGCTTCAGTCGTGTCCGACTCTGTGCGATCCCAAAGACGGCAACCCACCAGGCTCCCCCATCCCTGGGATTCTTCAGGCAAGAACACTGAAGTGGGTTACCATTTCCTTATCCAATGCATGAAAGTGAAAAGTGAAAGTGAAGTCGCTCAGTCGTGTCCAATAGGAGACTTTCTCCTAAAGTCATCAGAACGATTAGAAGAGAATTATCAAAGGCAATGGTCATGTTTCACTTAAACCACAAACAGACACACTCACTAGGCCCTGTCTCTATGGGAAACATGTTCTCCTTCCCTCTTCAGCCTGGCACTAGACCAAAGGGATGGGTTGAAAGTCAGGAAGCTCCAGTCCCAGCTCTGACACTCAGTTGGTGGCCTTGGGAAGGGCACTTGCTCTTTCAGGCCCTCCAGCTCTTTCCTCTGTAAAGCAGAGTTGATTGAGATGATCTTAAAGAAACTCCTCTGCTCTGATTCTGTCATTCCAAAACTTTCTCCACTTAGGGTGATATGTCAGTCCCAGAAAGAACCCAATTCACAGAATCCTGCTTGGCTGGCTGGAACACTGAGAGTGACTGTTTTTCTAGCTTCAGTGAGAAACTCGACCACAGAGCAGAGAGGAATTAGCCTGACACCACAACCTTAATATTGATTTTCAGGAATGTCTGAGCTAGCCTGGAAGAGCAAGGTATGGACCCTTGACCTACTTTCTTTCAAGACTGGTTTCCTTTTGTGGTCTGATTTCTCAGAGTTTCAAACCAGAAACATGGGAATGTGGAAAGAATAGGGGCTTTGGAAGCTGAGAAGCATCGATTCAAAGCCTGTAACACTCCCTAGCTGTATGATGATGGGCAATTTCCTTAACTTTTCTGAGCTTCAGTTTGCTTGCCTATTAAAAAAAAGAGTTCATACCTCATAAAACTCTTATGAAGGAAAAACTGTATACGTATTTATTGGGGGACATAAAATGTATCATTAAATAAAATGTATCTGCTGGGACCGAACAATTAAATGCCAGTAGTGTTTTTAAATATCTGAGGCTGTAGGAACCCTGCAATACTTGATTTACAGTATGAAGTTTTTAGAAGGGCTAGCAGGGCACCCCCATGGTGACCTAGTCACCCACCTCCCACTTCTTCTGTGCCCCCTGTGCCCCCTGGGAGCAATGGCGCCAGCCAGAGCAGGATTCTGCGCTCTGTGGCTGCTCCTGTTGCTGGGGCTGTGGGTGGCCAAGGACCAGTCAGCGCCAAGCCTGGGAACATGACCCCAGCTCAGTGGTTTGAAACTCAGCATGTGCAGCCCAGACCTCAAGGATGCAACACAGCGATACACAAAATCAACAAGTTCTCTAAGCACTGCAAAGACTTCAACACCTTTCTGCATGAATCCATCTACTGCATGGTCACCACTTGTCAGACCCCCAACTTAGCCTGCAAGAATGGTCATAAAAACTGCCACCAGAGCCAAAGCCTATATCCCTGACTACATGTGAGCTCATCTCAGGAAGGTGTCCAGACTGCAGGAACAAGGAGAAGCAACTGGAGGCATTTTTCATCGTAGCCTGTGACCTGCCACAACAGAAGGATGACCTGAGGTACCACTGGTCCTGTACTTTTGGATAATGTTGTCTAAGGCCAAGTGTTCCCCTCACCCCAAGCCCTGCAGACTCCTGACACTGCGGCTGCCTTTTCCTCCCTTGAGTTCTTCACTAATCCTCACCCTTTTTGCAAATACCACTTCTCTCCCACGCAGCCAACTCCACATACTCTTAATTCCTTACGGGGTTTTGTGGATGCTCCAAATGATGAGGGAAGAGAGGTGATTCTCCTTAACCCTTCACTGCTGCTTACATTGTTTTCTGAGTGTGGATGCCCTGTGGCTCTTCAGGCACTAAGGCTCTTGGCATGGGTGGATCCAGGTTTTGTGGGGCTTATGGCACATGCAATTTTAGAGACCATCTTAAAGAAGAAGAACACAAAACTACAAATGCAAAGTAAAGTCAGGACCTTGGTAGAGCTGTGGTTGGACCATTCAGAGGGAACCCTAGGGGAGATCATTCAAGGAAGGAGGCCAGAAGCGTCTGTGCCCTGTTCACTGTACTGGACAAAGGAATGTGTCTGACTTTGCTACAATGAAAAACCTTTCTTTTCCTGATTGAGCGTGTGCGCTACTGACCAGGGGAAGCATGGAGGTTTGGAAGCCCCTCTTTATCTCTGTGAAGCTTCAGCATCGTGTACCCTGCAGGCAGAAGAGACGGCAGCACCCTGAGCAGGCTCAGGCTGGAAGGCGCAGTTACTCTAGGGAGTAACTGCCTTCCACCCCCTTAAAAATTGCCTGGTGGGCCCACGTCACATGAAGGGGAGGATGGCAGGGAAGGGCAGGCTGAGCCCCAGGATGGTAGTCAGACCTAAGGTGGAACCCCTTGTTTATGTTCAAGACCTGACCTCATGCCTCACTGTTATGACCCAGAGCAGGAATCTCGGATTTTTGAAGTGAACTTACCTCCCTTGGAAATTTCAGAACCAGGACCTTCTAAAAATCTTGATCTGGTTCTAATTAGTGCTTCTCCAACTAACTGCAGTGAAGGATCAGTTTTGTATGCAAAATCTGCCACAGATCAGCACTTTCATAAAATACAATAAAATGAATTACTGGAAAAATGAAATAGAATATACAGATATAGAAAACACAAGGTCGGATTTCTTTATAATCAAATTCAGTGAACATAAAAGTGGTGTATCAGATTGGGATAAAAGTTTCTCGATGCTGCCTTTGATTTATGCTGCTTATGCTGCAAATTATGCTGCCCATAATTTCTATACTTATGATAGATACACAGAGGAAAATACTATATACATATACACCCATAAGTTAAACACCAGCATAAGACATACACGCCCATACATATATACATATAATGGGCACGTACTCACACATGTGCACGTGTGCACACAACACACACACTCAACAGTAAGGCGACACCGTCCTTCCCTCTGCTGATTCTGCCTCGCCCATACTGCTCCCTTTCCATACTTAGAAAGAGACTTTTCTACATCGACTAGAGTTCATAATAAGGAAAGCATGATTGGTGAAACATGAAGTGGCAAGAAAAGCAGAAAATCCAAAAATTCTGACTCCCAGCCCCCATCCCTGCTACCTAGAAAGAGATCTAAAGCAGAGCTCCTTGCTACCTACCACACCCACACTATCCTACCCAAATATAGCTTTCCCCACAGCGCCCAGCCTTCCCACATCACACTCTGCCCATCACTACCACTACTGTACCCACCCTGTGCTTCTGACCAAGGAAGATATACTGGAAATGAGAGGAAAACAACATCCTTCTACTCCTCTCTTTGCCCGGGTGTTGTGGGCAGGCTTCACTTCCTCTGTCTGCACCTTAAATGATGGTGTTTCTCAGGCTCCTATTCTTAGCTCTCTTTTCCTCTCACACTGAACTCTCTTGAATGACTTGATACAGTCCCATAGCTTCAACTTCCACTTATTTGCTCCCAAAAGCATCTCTCCAGCCCTGTCTCCCAAGTTCCAGGCACATATACTCATCTCAGCATCTTG
>NW_011494689.1:66228-78023 GCF_000754665.1 Bison bison bison | reverse complement strand
AGACATTATTATTAAAAAAAAAAAACACTCAGAACTGGGCTCAGATCTGCCTGGCTGCCAAACTTGCCCCTTCTCCTGGCATCTCTCAGTCTTGGTGAGGGGAAACATCAGAGCCAGTCATTCAAAGTCTTAATCTAAGAGACACCTATGTCTACACATTCTTTTTCTGTTTGCTGGCATTGCCAGTAACTCCCCATCTACCCCATGCTTACCTGCTAACTTGTTTCAGTTATGTCTCTTTGCGACCCCAGTGGACTGTAGCCCTCCAGGTTCCTCTGTCCAGGGGATTTCCCAGGCAAGAATACTGGAGTGAGTTGCCATTTCCTTCTCCAGAATATCTTCCCCACCTAGGGATCCAACCCACATCTCTCTCTTACATCTCCTGCTTGGCAATTGGGTTCTTTACCACTAGCGCCACCTGAGACCACCCAGGTAATCCCAGGTATTACCTTAAGAGGGCGCACAAGTTCTTGGATTTTCTTTTTTCCAACTATCACTAAGTTCCTAACATTGGTTCAACAGACATAATGATTTTGGAGGCGGCTGTGATTTGAAGCTAAGCAAATACACCTAAGTGGTTGCAATCAAGGATTTACTGTCTAGCTACAGAGGGAAGAAAAAAATAATACCTTTAGAACTTTATCGAACAGTAACAGAGTAGGAATTTCCCTGGTGGTCCAGTAGTTAAGACTCCACCTCCCAATGCAGGAGGTGCAGGTTCAGTCTCTGGTGGTGGAACCCTATATGCCGAGGGGTGGGGCCAAAAAGTTAAGGAAAAAAAAGGCAGCAATAGAAGAGTATAATGAATCAAGTGGATTCTGTAACATTTCTCTCCCACCTCCCCCAAGGTTTCATTCATCCTAACCTATAGGTTAGGTTCTCTGTTCTCTGTTAAATGCTAATATTCCTGATACATGTCTCTGACATAATATTAGGTCTGTAATTAGAGTCAGGCAACACCAGGAGAAATCAAACCACTGAATATATGTAAGAGTTATGGCTCCAGAAGCTGGCAAGAGTGTGGAACGAGTTCAGAATAGAATGGATCTTTAAATAGACTAATTATATCCAAACAAGTAATGTAGCAGCTTGGGTGGGAGTTTCTGACTTCCGTGTGTAGGTTGAAGAATTAAATGCAGTGTAACTTGAATCCAGGGGCCATGGATCATGAACCTGGCCCATTCAGAGACTAATGACACAGAATACAGGGCCCACTGGGGCAGTTGGGGGCCTGAGAAGAGCCACGCAAAAGCCTTGGGACCAAATCTCTGCTGGTTATATTCTCTGAGAACGGATTTCCAAAAAGTCAACTCGGAAAGGCACTCCCCAGATATTTAGGATGACATAATTATTTCCTGGTCGGTAAGTTTGCTTTACTAGCCATAAAATTGTAAGAATAGAAATATTTATGCAAATCAAGTACTTGGCATTAGTGTGTTTGTGTTAAAGACTTCCTGTGTATTTTGTATTTTAAGTATTTACAGTGTTTAAGAGAATCTAGCCTGTTACAGTAACAAATTGGTCTTGCTATTTTAAATGTGTAATTAGTTTAGATGTGTGGTTTGAAATAGAATTTTCCTTTATTTTTTTCTTCAAGTTAAAAAACCAATTTTTATATTTATTTATTTATTTGGTTACATTGGGTCTTTAGTTGTGGTGTGCAGGGTCTTTGTTCCAGTGTGAAGGCTCCTCTAGGTGTGCGAGCTCCAGAGAGCACAGGCTCAGTCGTTGTGGCACACGGGCTTCTGCATTGGAAAGTGAATTTTTAACCACTGGTCCACCAGAGAAGTCCCCAATTTTTTTTTTACTAAAGTGTAGTTGATTTACAATGTTGTGCTGATCTCCACTGTACAGCAAAGTAACTCAGTTTATATATATATATATATATGTACACATCCTTTTTATGTATAGAATTTCCCTTTAAAACTAGTTTGGGGACATTTTAAAAACTTAGGAATTTAATCACTATATGCATAAATTGTCAGATTTCTAAGAATTTTTTTAGGTATTCAGGAATGTGTGGTTGGTTAGCTCAGGTAACCAAATTACTTTGTAAGGACATGGAATATGTTAAACTTATAAAGTATACTTTTAAGTGTTTAAAGGAGTCATTAACTACATTTATAAGTGGTACCAAACAGTTCATCAAGTACAATCATTTAAAGTGATTGTTAAAATATACTTGTTTGCAAGTTGAACATAAACTTAAGGAAGAACTGAGCTTCTGATTTGCATCTTTAACATAGGGAACACAAATTTCAAAAAGCCAAAGTAGACCCTACTCAGCCATACAGTCTTTGAGTTTTACTTTTTCTTGGAGCGTATTTAGCTGAATTCATCTGCCACCACCGCAGTGGCCTTTATAGCCTTCTTTTCTGGCACAAAAAAGACATTTAAAAAATTCACACCAACACTGCAAGACTGGTCCATTTTCTGGACTGCTTTCATCTACCCAGTACAGAGCAGATTGGGTGGTTATATTTCCTGCTCTTGCCATGTTTGCTGGTTTTACTACTAAGCCTTCAGAAGGGAGAATGGCTCTGCTGAAGAAATAGCAGAGGCCGGGCTCAAGGCACAGAGCTGGCAGGGACTGACTCCGAAATTGTCTCTCCTCAGCGCCCTCCTTTCTCTCCATTGTTCCACCTCCAGATGGGTTATTCTGCATTCTGGAGGAACTGAGAAAGGGGAGTAGGGCTTCCCTGAGGCCACTGTGGTGGTGGCAGACGAATTCAGCTAAATACGCTCCAAGAAAAAGTAAAACTCTGAGACTATATAGCTGAGTCTCCATCCTCAATAGGGACTTTTCCTCCCTGGCCAAATTTGGAATTTTGAGACTACATATTTCCAAGTAAGATGGCTTTTTAAAAACAACAGATTGTTAAGCAACTGTTTCCTTCAATAAATCAGGCTGCTTGCCTGGAAATGTGTGTGTGTGTGTGTGTAAACACATGTGTTCATGGTGAGGAGGAGAAGTTATGTTAGTGGGATTAGGACTGCTGTATTTTACCAGTTACAGATTCTCTGGGGACCAGAATGCCTCGTGTGAAATACAAATATTTTTTAGTAGAAATAAAAAACAAGATAATGTTGGGAGTTCCCTGGTGGTCCAGTGGTTAAGAATTCACCTTGCAATGCAGGGTACACAGGTTCTATCCTTAGTCTGGGAACTAAGATCCCACATGCCATGGAGTAACTAAGCCTGCTGCAAGCTGCAACTACGGAGCCCATGCACCACAACTGGAGAGCCCGTGTGCTGCATCTAAGACCTGATGCAGCCTATGCTATGCTATGTTAAGTCGCTTCAGTCATGTCTGACTCTGTGCAACCCCAAAGACGGCAGCCCACCAGGCTCCCCCGCCCCTGGGATTCTCCAGGCAAGAACACTGGAGTGGGTTGCCATTAACTGAAAACAACAATATAATGTAACAATTACTTGGAATCAGTCACTTGGGTACTGGGTGCATTTGGCTTGGGCTTTTTGTTTGTTTATTTTTTAAATTTTATTGGAGTATAGTTGATTTACAACATTGTGTTAGTTTCAGGTGTACAGCAGAGTGATTCAGTAATACATATACATATATTCATTCTTTTCCAGATTCTTTTCCCATATAAGTTATTACAGAGTATTGAGTAGAGTTACCTGTGCTGTTAAGTAGGTCCTTGTTGGTTATTTATTTTATTGATATGTATAGCAGTGCATGTGTGCGTTAGTCCCATGGCTTGGGAGCTGTTGGATGTATGTCATAGTGTATTGAAAGGTTTGTAACAAAGATCTTAAGAATAGGTGGAATAGAGGCAGAGACGTGGAAGGAGAAGATGAGCATAGAAAACGAGATGTCAAGGAACTGGAGACAAATTTGTGCCCACTAGCTTAGCAGTTCTGAAGACTAAGGGGTTGGGAGGTATGATTTCAAGGTGCTATAATTCCCAGGTTGCCTGCCCCTGGAGGCTCAGCTGGGAGCCTGCCAATGAGTGCTCCAGCTGCCACTGGGCATACCTGGCACATTGAAGTCTTAATAAATGTTCACTGAACACAATTTGTTTTCAGAGCAAAGGAATGGGGCTAGGGAAATATACAAATCACAACTCTGGAAAGCTTATAAAACAATTTATTTTAAAACTCTCCAGAGAGGGGGAATTTACTACCTATCGAGACAGCCTGTCCCATTTTCTGGCAGCTCTAAATATTAAAAATTCTCCTATAGAGAACCTAATCTATTTCTCTGTCACTGCAGCAATTTGCTGATGCCCTATCACTTTGAGCCATTCAGAGTAAATCCAATTCCTCATCACACCCAACTTTGTAAATATTTTCAGTGTTTCATGCCCCCTTCCCTCCAAAATTGCCTCAACAGACAATAACACGAGCTATAAAATGGCTTCTAAAGTTTGACCCAATAATTTTCAGTTGGTAAAATATGCTAAATGGAAATCAGTCAAAGTGAGAAGGAGTAAATTTGTGCAACCTGTCTATATTTGTCTTTGTGTGGCAAAAAAAAAAAATATAGAAATTGTAGAAATAATACAAATTTCCCCAAACTGAGAATGACTAAACAAATGATGGGGCAGCTATTTATAATGCATTAACTGAAGCATCAAGTCATCACTTTAGCTGAAGACAAATATACAAAAATTATATTGATGCATAGAAATTTGTGTGGGGAATGATAAATGAAGAAAAGAGAACATTAGGAGCTCCCTGCTGGTCCAGTGTTTAAGAATCTGCTTTCCAATGCAGGCGGCACGGGTTTGATCCTTGGGTCACTAAGAGTCGGACAGAACTGAGAGACTTCACTTTCACTTTTCACTTTCATGCATTGGAGAAGGAAATGGCAACCCAGTCCAGTGTTCTTGCCTGGAGAATCCCAGGGGGGAGCCTGGTGGGCTGCCGTCTATGGGGTCACACAGAGTCGGACACGACTGAAGCGACTTAGCAGCAGCAGCAAAGTCCATAAGTGAATTTGGAGCCTTTCCAGAACTCTGTCTCCAAACCAGTGCTTCCTTCAAATTCATCTAGCCCAGTGAACTATGCCTGACACAGAAGACATTCCACATGTGTTGTTTTTTTAAAGTATAATTGAATATAACATCATACCAGCTTCAGGTATAGGACACAATAGTTCAGTATTTGTATGTGCTGCAAAATGATTACCAGAATAAGTCTACATCTGTCACCGTACATAGTTACACAAAATTTTTTTCTTGTGATGAGAACTTTTAAGAACTACTCTCTAGGCAACTTTCAAATATGTAATACAGTGTTATAAATTATTGTCATCAGTAATTACAATATATGTTCAGTTCAGTCACTCAGTCATGTCCGACTCTCTGCGACCCCATGAACTGCAGCACGCCAGGCCTCCCCCTCCATCACCAACTCCCAGAGTCTACCCAAACTCATGTCCACTGAGTCGGTGATGCCATCCAACCATCTCATCCTCTGTTGTCCACTTCTCCTCCTGCCCTCAATCTTTCCCAGTATCAGGGTCTTTTCAAATGAGTCAGCTCTCTGCATCAGGTGGCCAAAGTACCGGAGTTTCAGCTTCAACATCAGTCCTTCCAAGGAACACCCAAGACTGATCTCCTTTAGGATGGACTGGTTGGATCTCCTTGCAGTCCAAGGGACTCTCAAGAGTCTTCTCCAACACCACAGTTCAAAAGCATCAATTCTTCTGCACTCAGCTTGCTTTATAGTGCAACTCACATCCATACATGACAATTGGAAAAACCATAGCCTTGACTAGACGGACCTTTGTTGGCAAAGTAATGTCTCTGCTTTTTAATATGCTGTCTAGGTTGGTCATAACTTTCCTTCCAAGGAGTAAGCGTCTTTTAATTTCATGGCTGCAATCACCATCTGCAGTGATTTTACAGCCCCCAAAAATAAAGTCTGATATTGTTTCCCCATCTATTTGCCATGAAGTGATGGGACTGGATGCCATGATCTTAGTTTTCTGAATGTTGAGCTTTAAGGCAGCTTTTTCACTCTCCTCTTTCACTTTCATCAAGACGCTCTTTAATTCTTCTTCACTTTCTGCCATAAGGGTGGTGTCATCTGCATATCTGAGGTTATTGATATTTCTCCCGGCAATCTTGATTCCAGCCTGTGCTTCCTCCAGCCAAGCATTTCTCATGATGTATTCTGCATATAAGTTAAATAAGCAGGGTGACAATATACAGCCTTGATGTACTTCTTTTCCTATTTGGAACCAGTCTGTTGTTCCATGTCCAGTTCTAACTGTTGCTTCCAAACCTGCATACAGGTTTCTCAAGAGGCAGGTCAGGTGGTCTGGTATTCCCATCTCTGTCAGAATTTTCCACAGTTTGTTGTGATCCACACAGTCAAAGGCTTTGGCATTGCTTTTTTGATGATCCAGTGGATGTTGGCAATTTGATCTCTGGTTCCTCTGCCTTTTCTAAAACCAGCTTGAATATCTGGAAGTTCACGGTTCACATATTGCTGAAGCCTGGCTTGAGAATTTTGAGCATTACTTTATTAGCATGTGAGATGATGTCACCAATAATGTACATTGCATACTCATGACTTATTGTGTAAGTTTGTATCTTTTGATTCGCTTCATCCACTTCACCCACCTACCCACCCACCTCTTGCAAGGCAACCAGCAATCTGTACTCCGTATCTACAAGATTTTTTTTAAAGTGAGATCACATGACGTCTTTCTCATACTTATTTTACTTAGCATAATGCCTCCCCTGGTGGCTCAGAGGGTAAAGAATTCACCTGCAATGTGGGAAACCTGGTTCAATCCCTGGGTTGGGAAGATCCCCTGGAGAAGGGCATGGCAACCCACTCCAGTATTCTTCCCTGGATAATCCCCATGGACAAAGAAGCCTGGCAGACTACAGTCCATGGGGTTGCAAAGAGATGGACACAACTGAGCAACTAAGTACACACACTCACACACTCACACACACATATATACCATATTTCCTTTGTCCATCTATCAACAGATAGTTGGGCAGTTTCTGTGTCTTGGCTATTGTAAGTAATTCAGCAATGAACATAGACATTCACATATCTTTTCTCCAGGAAGAAATGAGAGCTAAGCAGTGGACTCCACGCCTTGGCCTACTCACTTGTTCCTGGTTTCTATCTCTCACCTGTTCCCACCACCATTCCTATTATGTGGGGATTTCTGCTCTCTTTACAGTCTTCAGAGCTTCCCTGGTAGCACAGCTGGTAAAGAATCTGCCTGCAATTCAGGAGACCCTGGTTCAATTCCTGAGTTGGGAAGATCTGTTGGAGAAGGGCTAGGCTACCCACTCCAGTATTCTTGGATTTCCCTGGTGGCTCAGCTGGTAAAGAATCTGCCTGCAATGCAAGACCTGGGTTCAATCCTTGGGTTGGGAAGATCCCCTGGAGAAGGGAACAGCTACCCACTCCAGTATTCTGGCCTGGAGAATTCCATAGACTGTATAGTCCATGGGGTTGCAAAGAGTCAGACACGACCGAGTGACTTTCACTTTACAGTCTTCACCTAGTTTGGTGACATCTTTTGGACACTAACTGGGATACAGCAGTGATAAAAGAGACAAGATCCTTGACTTTTCATGAAGCTTAATTTCAAATGATATGTGGTGGTAGAGGTGAGTCTATTGAGAAACAGGAAATAATCAAAGAAATAATCAGATAGAGACAAATGCTGGAAGGAAAACAAGACAGAAAACATACATTATTTGGAGGGACAACAGATGAGAGACCAGTTTAGCCCACTTTAGTTGAGGGAAGACATTTGAGAATGCAACATTTTAGTTATGATCGAAAGATGAGAGCCAGACCCTAGAACTGTGAAAAGAAGCCTCCAGGGAGAAGGAATATTCCAAATTAGGAATAAGCAAGGCCTGTGTGAAGAACTGAAAGGCCGCATGACTGGAGGCTCACTAGTGGCTTCCCACATCAGTGGAGTGGTAAGAGGTGAGGCTGGAGAGAGGAGAAAAGCAGTCATGATACAAAGGGGAGGCCATTAGAAGAGGCTGATGGGATCTGATTGGAGTATTTTTTTTTTAACTGAAAGATAATTGCTTTACAATGTTGTGTTGATTTCTGCTGTACATCAATGAGGATCAGCCATAGTTATATATGTATATCCCCTCCTTTTTGAGCCTCTCTCCCTCCATCTTCCCATCCTACCTCTCTAGGTCACTACAGAGTACCTGGCTAGGCTCCTTGTGTTATACATCAGCTTCCCACCAACTATCTATTTTACACATGATAGTGCATATATGTCAGGGCTACTTTCTCAACTCGTCCTTCCCCAGCTTTGTCCACAAGTCCATTGTCTACATGTGCATCCCCATTTCATCCACACAAACGGGTTCATCGGTATTATTTTTCTAGATTCCATACATATGAATTAATATACAATATGTGTTTTTCTCTTTCTGACTTACTTCACTCTGTGTAACAGGTTCTAGGTTCATCCACCTCTCTACAACTGACTCAAATTTGTTCTTTTATGACTTAGTAATATTCCATTATATATGTGTACCACAACTTCTTTGATCCATGGGGGTGGCAGTTTAGTCGCTAAGTCGTGTCCAATTCTCGTGACCCTATGGACTGTAGCCTTCCAATTGCCTCTCTCCATAGGATTTCCCAGGCAAGAATACTGGAGTGGGTTGTCATTTCCTTCTCCAGGGGATCTTCCTGACCCAGGGATCAAACCCAGGTCTCCTGCATTGCAAGTGGATTCTTTACCAACTGAGCTACCAGGGAAGATTCTTTATCCATATACCTTGAGAAAACCACAATTTAAAAAGACACATGTGCCCCAATGTTCATTGCAGCATTATTCACCATAGCCAGGACATGGAAGCAACTTAGATGTCCAATGACAGATGAATGGATAATGATCAGGGTTTTTAGAAGATCACTCTGGTGAGGGTGCAGAGAACAGCTTCTTAGGTGGCAAGAGTGGAGCAGGTAGGCCAGTACGGAAATGAATGCATTAGTATAGGCAAGATGGTGGTGGTGTGGGCTTTGGTGTCACCTCGTTCAAAGCAGACAAGCTATAAATGTTTAAAGGAATATTACCAATAAAATAAAACCAAACCTAAGGGGAAATTAAACAAAAAATAGAATCAGCACATATATACTACACAGATTTCTTATCCTGAAATACCTAAGGTTTGGCCCCCAGTTTCCTTGGAAAGCACGAGTAACAAGAATATGTTCTCTCAAACCAATACAATATTGTAATTAGCCTCCAATTAACATAAATTAATTTATATTTTAAAAAAAAGAATCTGTTCTCTCCAGTCTGTCCCTTCCTGTCCCCCAAATTCCCCTTTGTGGTCCTTCACTAATTCCCCCTTACCTTGAGGCATGCAGCTCAAGCAGAGCCCTAGTCCCTTCTAGTCTCCAAGTAGACAAATACTGAGCAGCCTAAAGTCCCAACCCTATGTAGAACGGCCATTACATCTCTTGGTGCACACAAGGCAGGTAATAAACATTACAGACACAAATGTTTCTTTCACCATCTCTCATGTTTGCATAACAGTACTTCCCAAAAGAACCATACTGGAAATTTCCTGGCAATTATTGTAACTATTATTTATTCTAGAACAAGACTAGTGGGGGAAATGGTTTCAATGCCTGACCACAGTGATATATTTATCACTTTTAGAAACTCTTTCCAGCACTGGTTACTACAAAAATAAAGTTAACACTTTTTAATAATCCTTTTTTAAAAATGTATCTGTCTGTACCAGGTCTTAGTTGCAGCACATGGGATCTAGTTCCCTGATCAGGGTTCAAACTTCATTCGAAGCGTGGAGTCTTAACTACTGGACCACCAGAGAAGTCCCAAAGTTAACCCTTTTTAACATGATGGTTCAGTTCAGTTGCTCAGTCGTGTCTGACTCTGCAACCTCATGGACTACAGCATGCCACGCTTTCCTGTCCTAACCTAACATGTTAACCTAACATGATGGTTAGGTGGTGGAAAAGGTGATGTAGTTTTCAAAGGACTTCCTGTATGGACTCTCGCTTGACAGCTTGGATGAAACCCTATGACAGTGGTTGAGAATGAAGGCTCTGTTGTCAGGCTGCTGGGGTTCAAATTCTGGCTTCTCCACTTACTGTATAGCTTACAGCTTGTTTTTTATTTTCAAATAAGCCAGAATCTCATCTGTAAAATGCGAGTTTGTTAAACTCCAAAGAATCTGAAATTGGTGAAATATAGTGAGAACTTTTAGTGAATGCTGGAGAGAGTTTTTAGGTCTGGTCTATTGCCAGTCTCTATTTCCTCCATTTTAATCTTTCTACTTCACAATCTCCCCAAAACGTTCACATCAACACACACACTATCGCACAGACGCACAGGTATTAGGTAAGAGCCTGCATCCCTGGAGAAAGTGGCATTTAACCACTATATGCATATCTGTCTCCTTATTTACTTAAATAAACCTTTCTAATTTAGCACAGATTAAAACTCCTGGAAAGGAATAACTTGATTTCAGAGCCTGCATCCAAACCCCTCACCCGTAGGCTCAGAAACTTTCAATAACTCCCTTTTTCCCATGGGGGGAAAAATATCCACTCGTTTTTTTCCCCCAGGAGCTCACAGATTATAAAAGCCAGCTTTGTGGGAAACTCGGATTCTACCAACTGTTCCCCAAACAATTTGTTTGAGTATAAAGAATGTTAAGATCTAATGAGGAAAAGTTCAGACTCTGTCAACACTGGGAATGGGTGAGCTGGGTTTGAAACAAGTGAATAAGGTTCATAATAAACCCCCTAAGAAAATCTCCTAAATTCTGGCCTCTATAACCAGCCACTGGGTCCCATTTACAGAGTGGACACCAGGGGGTAGCAAAATCTCACTCTCCCAGTTCTCAGCACTGATTATAAGGAGGCTCGGGGAGGCTGGATGTCTAGCGAGCTCATAACCCATTGATGGACAAGAGCTCCAGCTCCCTGCCTCTGACTGTGCTGGAAAGATGGGCACTGAGGTTTGCTGCCCTAGATTTTTTTTTTTTTTTTTTTTGACGCTATGTAGCAGAGGGATCTTCTTGCCTCCAAAAGAATGAATATTTTCTCTCCTGTTTTCCAGATCCGGCGGAGAGGAGAAAAGGGCGGAGATTAGCGTTCAGAGGAGGTGAGAGAAGAGCCCATCACCTAGGCGACGCCCCCTCCATCCCCACCCTTCCGCCAGCCTCCGTTCCAAAGACTGCTCTCAGGCTCCAGTCTCCTGGCTTCGTCGGAGCTGCATCCCAGGCAGGACGTTTTCCAAACGTCACCCTCTCCCCAGTCGCAGTGGTACCTGCATTCACGTCCGTCTCTGGGGTCTATTTGGCTCTCCTATCTTCTCAAATGCCCACTCTTTAGAAGTGCCCCTGCCCACCCCTGCACGGCTTCCAGGTGCCTGCTCAGAGGAGGAGCAAAGCATCTCCTCGCCATGCCTAAGCCTCCTCTGACCCTCCTGGGGGACCCTCGCCAGGGCTTCATTTGCCATCCAGACGAGGTGGAGGATGGGTGAGACTAGAACTTTCTTAACTAGCCTACCCCCTTTGTCTACTGCGTCAGATTGCCATCCCCGCCACCAAGAGCTCTAGCGGCCCCAGGAGACTGTCTTTCGCCACCCCCACAGAAGGAAGGGTCTGGAATCCGGAGGTGGGGCTGCTGAACGGGGTCTGGTGCCTTCCCTCCGCTAGCTAAGGGAGAGGATGAGAGATTCAGAGGGGAAGGGGCAGCGAGGAAAGAACTCAGAAAACGTCCGCCTAGGCAGGAGGATCCTGATCCCGGGACTGCGCGCATTCAGCCTCGACGTCCA
>NW_011494689.1:65487-66128 GCF_000754665.1 Bison bison bison | reverse complement strand
GGGGGGTTCTCTTCTGAGCTCCAGGTGCTGCCAGTGCTGCCAAAGTCTGGCAACCGAGGGGAGAAGAGGTTCCCAGGCGAGTTAGACTCAGGAGGCTTCCGGCCATCAAATGACTCCAATCCTAGGCTGGGGACCCCAGGGAATTCACGCACGCCCCAGTCTCTGGACAGTCCCTTGCGGAGACTAAACTGATCGCCTAGAGAGCTAGGCGGAGGCGGGAAAAGAGGGGCATCTTCGGCGGGACGGGCCTCCGAGGGTCAGGGTCGGGGAGACGGGCTGGAGGGCGGGGCGGAGGTGGAAGAGGGTTGCGGGAGAGCCGGGGAGATCCTCTGGGGGCGTCGGGGGGAGCGGCCAGAGGCCCGGCGCGGGAGAGGGCGTCCCGGCAGGGGGTCGGACGCGGAGGCGGAGGCGGGCACTGCAGGGCGGGGCGAGGAGGGGCGGCCGTCTCGACCCTCCCTGGTGGGGCCCCGCGGCCTGGGAGCCCGAGCGGGCCGAGCCGCCACCGCGGCCGGAGCTGTCCCCTAGCCAGACCCCGGCGAGACGCGAGCGGCGGGAGGGAAGCGGCGGCGCGCTCGGCCCCGCCGCCGGCCCGAGCCGTCGGACGCGGCCGCGAGCCGAGCCATGGTGAGTCCCGCGTCGCC
>NW_011494689.1:64139-65153 GCF_000754665.1 Bison bison bison | reverse complement strand
ATGCCCTCACTCCTTTCTTCCCCTTTTCTTCGCGCCCTCCCCCAACCTCCCTTAGGTCTCTCCCCCTAATCCACATACCTCCCCTCGCCCTCCTCTGTCCTGACTTGTGCTTTCCTTTGCAGGATCTTCCCTCCCCCTCCCAGTCCCAACTCCTTACCCGCGGGAGACCCCTGCGGGTTCGTGCTGCAGCGGCCCTGGAGGGGGGCCCGGCCTTGGGTCATGAGAAATGACCTGCCTGGAACCACCATTTTCCATCCCGGGCCCCACCCCGGGCCCACCCATCCGGCCCTGGGGGACCGGCCACAGCTGCGGCTGGGCTGGGGGCAGGGGCCTCGTCACAAAGGGAAATTCCCGTGGAGAAAGAGATGCTGCCTCAGAGTAGTGGACAGAGTGGGGAGGGGGCCCACAGTGCCAGGGGGCGTAACGATGCCGGAGCCGACCCGAGATGCGATGGGGGGAGGAGTGCCCCGGAGCTCCCGCTGCAGGGAAGCGAAGCACTGTCTCGGAGCATTCCCGCTGCAGCGGGTTGGGGACCCTGGCAGCAGCAACTCGAGGGCACAGGAAGCAGGAGAGCGCTGCTAGAGGATGGCAGTGCCTATAGGAGTGGACATGGTCCTGGGAACTTTCACTCCAAAAGAACTCTCTAAAGAGTCATTGCAGGTGTGGGCACTGCCAGGGAGAGCGCCCACTGCGGAGGGAAGGGGGGGGGCACGGCCATGGGGGCGCTCACAGCACGGAGTGGAGGAGGGGGGAGAGGCCCTGCCAGGGGGCGCTCACAGCAGGGAGTGGAGGAGGGGTAGGAGCACCACCGGGGTTGTTCCTCTACAGAAGGAAGGGCAGCCCCTGGCAGGGAGACTGGAACAAGAAGAAAGAGGAACTGGGCCAGGGAGAGCTGACTCAGTCTCTCTGCTCTTCTCTTTGGTCCGGGCCGGCTGGAGGCCGGGTCGCTGAGCTCCTGCCCGCCCTTTCCCACCCCAGACCCCTCCTCCCCTCCTGCCGCTGCCGTTTCCTGTG
>NW_011494689.1:62022-64039 GCF_000754665.1 Bison bison bison | reverse complement strand
GCTCGCCCACACACCTTGGGGCCGGGTCTCGGTGCTGACGCACTGACTGTCGCTCTCTGGAGTGGCTGGCTCGCTTCTCTGACTGTCGGGATAGGCTTGTAACACTCAGGCTGGAAGGACTCAAAGTAAAGTATGCGGTTTTATCCTCAGGGCAGAGCCGGCGGAGTAGGGGGTGGGGAGGGCAATGCAGAGTAGAGAACTAAGTAAACACTTCAATTCGAGCATCACCCTTGCCCAGTTACAGCAAAGAAATCTGATAAAAGGAATTTCAAAGCCACCTTGAAAGAGAAGTAAGTTTGTAAAGGAATAGCCTAAGGGGTGGCTGTTTAGGTTCTGAGATGGAGAAAGATATCCAACTGATTCACTTAGGGAGGTGAGTCTAGAGGAAACAGGGCTGAGAACTTTTGAGTGGCCCAGGATGGAGGTTGTTAGGCCTTACAGAAATCAGAAAATATTTCAGCTCCAATACATACCAGCAAAGCCTCCTCCTCCCTTCCCTACGTGTTCCTTTTGTGACTTTTCCTTCTTTCAGCTGTCCCCACCCAAGTCTTTGTAACCTAATCCAGCACACTCAGGGAATGAGTGATTCCTTGAGAGCCACTGGAGAGGATGAGGGGTGCTAGAAAGACTCAAGACAGATAGCCCTTCAGTCCTTCTTCCCACCCAATGACCATTAGCATATGATTGCTCATGGGTGGTGGCACCTCTACTTAAGAAGGGAGTCTCTGGTTGGTAGTGATTCCCTGGTAGCTCAGACGGCAAAGCGTCTGCCCGCAATGCAAGAGACCTGGGTTCAATCCCTGGGTCGGGAAGATCCCCTGGAGAAGGAAATGGCAACCCACTCCAGTACTCTTGCCTAGAAAATTCCATGGATGGAGGAGCCTGGTGGGCTACAGTCCATGGGGTCACAAAGAGTCGGACACGACTGAGTGACTTCACGACAACATGACTCTGGTTGGCAGGCCCTGTGAGGAGGGACTAGTAGAATGGCTGTGTCAAAAGGCTTCACCCTGCAGAACTCTCAGCCACCTGTGACTTCCCTGATGGCCCAGGGGCCCATCTCTTCTTGAGAAAGAGGGCCTATGCAATTATCCCAATGTACAAGAACCAAGTTCAGCCCTGATAAAAGACATTCACAGGAAAGTCTCCCCGGATCTCCAAAACCAAGGTCTCAGAGTGCACTCTGATTGGCCCAGCCCCACTCCCATCTCATTCAGCCAGCATTTCCTGAATGTTGCCTCTCTACACACACTTTGTACGTGATGGGGCCCCTGGGGGACAACGCCAGCCTTTAAGGAACCATGCTTGGGTGCTAGGGATCCACTGTCTGATCTTGTCTCTTCCAGGAGCCTGAGCCAGTAGAGGACTGTGTGCAGAGTACTCTAGCGGCCCTTTACCCACCTTTCGAGGCAACAGCCCCCACACTGTTGGGCCAAGTGTTCCAGGTGGTGGAGAGGACTTATCGGGAGGATGCGCTGAGATACACACTGGACTTCCTGGTGCCTGCCAAGCACCTGCTTGCCAAGATCCAGCAGGAAGCCTGTGTAAGTGAACACGTTCCTGTTTTGTCTCCCCTAAGATCCACTGCCTCACCCCAGGCACCAGTCAGACTAATTTCCCCCCACCTGGAGACACTGCCTGCCCAATACTGATGCCCCTAGAGACACTTACCACTCAGATACTAACACATAGACGCTCATCTTCCTAAATAGTGATCCCTGAGAAACATCAACTCCCAAAGATGTTGACCCTCCAGACCAAATTCCAGACATTTCCCTCATATCAATTTTTTCAAGATACTGACTCCCCCAAGAATGACTCAACAAAGTCACTTCTACAGCTCTAAAGGCCTCCTAAGAGTCTCCAACTCCTCCAAAACAGTAGCATCTGCTGACCCTATCTTTATAATGACTCAGTTCTGCCCTCCTACTCATGGAACCAGCTTCCTAGAGAAGCTTCCTACCACCAGAAAACCGATCAGTTCCAATCCTTCCCTCTGTCACATGCACACAGCAAG
>NW_011494689.1:41787-61922 GCF_000754665.1 Bison bison bison | reverse complement strand
CCTAGGCAGGAGTGGCCTTACCCCTGGAGTCTTAACCCACCAGGCATAAGGCCACTCCTGCCTAGGCTAGTCCCATTCTAACTAGCCTCTCCTGATGGCTTCATCAGCAGAGGAAGCCTGAGCACAGCCTGCCCTCTATCTCCCCAGGCCCAGTACAGCGGTTTCCTCTTCTTCCACGAGGGCTGGCCCCTCTGCCTGCACGAGCAGGTAGTGGTGCAGCTGGCCGCCCTCCCCTGGCAGCTGCTGCGCCCGGGAGACTTCTACCTGCAAGTGGTACCCTCAGCAGCCCAAGCACCCCGCCTAGCACTCAAGTGCCTGGCCCCAGGGGGTGGGCGAGTGCAGGAGCTGCCTGTGCCTAATGAGGCTTGTGCATACCTGTTCACACCTGAGTGGCTACAAGGCATCAATAAGGACAGGCCAACAGGTCGCCTCAGCACCTGCCTTCTGTCTGCGCCCTCTGGGATTCAGCGACTGCCCTGGGCTGAGCTCATCTGCCCTCGATTTGTGCACAAAGGAGGCCTCATGGTTGGACATCGGCCAAGCACACTACCCCCAGAACTGCCCTCGGGGCCCCCGGGGCTCCCCAGCCCTCCACTCCCCGAGGAAGCCTTGGGCACCCGGAGTCCCGGGGATGGGCACAATGCCCCGGCTGAAGGACCTGAGGGCGAGTATGTGGAGCTGCTGGAGGTGACACTGCCTGTGAGGGGGAGCCCCATGGATGCTGAAGGCTCCTCTGGCCTCTCCCGGACCCGGACAGTACCCACACGCAAGGGTGCTGGAGGGAAGGGCCGGCATCGGAGACACCGGGCATGGATGCACCAGAAGGGTCTGGGGCCTCGGGACCAGGATGGAGCCCGGCCACCTGGTGAAGGGAGCAGCACTGGAGCCTCCCCTGGGTCTCCCCCGGGAGCTGAGGTTGAGGCTTTCCCAGAGGCAGCGCCCCTGGAGGTATCTGAGCCCCTGGCAGAGGCACTGGGAGAAGCCTCCGAGTCTTGCCCTCTGAGGCCAGGCGAGGTTGGAGCAGGACCAGGCCAAGGGGCTGAAGGGCTGCCTGGTACCCCTCGGAGAACAGGCAAAGGAAACAGGAGAAAGAAGCGAGCTGCAGGCAGAGGGGCTCTTAACCGAGGAGGGGACAGTGCCCCACTGAGCCCTGGGGACAAGGAAGAGCCCAGCCACCAGGAAGCCCTTGTCAGCCTGCCCCCACCAAACGAACACGAGCTTCCAGGATGCAGCCCAGTTAAGGAGGAACATGAAGGCTCGGGGAAGCCAGAACCTGAGCCAAGAGAAGAGCTCAAACCACCAGATGAAAAAGAGCCTCGGTCCCAAGAAGTCTGCAGGCCTGTAGAAGAAAGGGCCAGAGAAAGAGAACAGGAGGGGCTAAGCCTGGTGTGCATGGCAGGTGAGACAACATTGAGGCCAGTAGGGCAAGGGCCGGGCTAGGTGGAGTCTAGGGAAGGGGGCTAGAGGAAAAGCAGAAGTGAGGCTGGGAGTGGAACAGCCAGACCTGTCCTCACTTCAGGCCCATAGCTCTGCCCTGTGTCTGCAGCGCCCAACGATCCAGAAGGGCTCGTCTCCGACCCCCTAAAACCACCCCCAGAGACTGTGCAAGAAGTGAAAGGGGAGAGCATTCCGGAAGAAGGGCCCCCAGTCTCCATCTCTGATGACCCTGGTGTAGCTTGGGACTTAATGGCATCTGGATTCCTCATCCTGACTGGTCAGTGGGCAGCAGTGGCTGAAGGGAAGGGGTTGAAAAAGCCTCTAAGGAAAAGCCTCCAAGGTGGGCTGCAGAGGGAGGCGGGGTAGATGGGAGGTAGCCAAGGCCTGCCCCCAGCCAGGACAGCCTGGCCATTTTGTGTCCTCAGGAGGGGTGGACCAGAGTGGGCGAGCTCTGCTGACCATTACCCCACCGTGCCCTCCCGAGGAGCCCCCACCCTCCCAAGACGTGCTGAGCACTGCTCTTCATTACCTTCACTCACTGCTCAGGTAACTGAGGCCCAGGCTGCCACCCTGCACAGTAACCTCCTGGGTCATAAGGACCCTGCCCTCTTCTCTCCACAGGACACTGACCTCTAGGACACCTACTTCTACAACCCTCAGATTGTTCAAGTCATTGATGTCTGACCTTCCTGACCCCTGACTTGCAGAATGTCTTCATCAATCCTCAAAATCAACCCTGCTGACTTTCAGTCTCCTAAAATACTACCTAGATTATAAAAATGTTGATTTATTCATCCAACAACTATTTCTTGAGACCCAGAATCTATTAGGCTAGGTGCTGGCATTGAATTCATATCCTTCTGGAGCACAGAATTCGTAACTTTTTAAACTCTGATCCCATGACCCAGTAGTTGTATGAATATAGACTCCTAATTGCTAGTCATCACTATCGCTTGGACACACATCCCAGGCTTTGTTTGATCATTTGCCCATTGCTAGGATCTAACTTCTCCTGAGGATGAGTGACACTCACACACACACACACTCTCTCTCTCTCTCTCTTTCCTTGGCTCTTCTGCCCGCACAGACCTGATCTACAGATATTGGGGCTATCTGTCCTGCTGGATCTTCGCAAGGCACCCCCACTGCCTCCAGCTCTCATTCCTGTCCTGAGTCAACTTCAGGTAACCAATCCCTTGAGATGATTACTTCTTCTGGGCCCTAACTCTTCCCTAGTGGTCATTCCAGGCCACCTAGTCACCTGTAGTTTAGGGTTATTCTTCTCTGCCTTCAGGACTCGGGAGACCCTCCCCTCATTCAGCGGCTCTTGCTTCTCACTCTTGATGAGCCTCCAGCTGAACTCCATGGACTTCAGGTTTGAGCTCCTCATTCCCACCAAGTTCCCATCAGTGATGGAGAGAGAAGAGGCTAGTTGGAGCCCCTGGTCAATCCCTGAATCCCTAGGTGCCCAGGCCCAAAACCCCCTGTCTTCATGTGTCTACAGGGTGCTGAGTTGCTATCAGAGGGCGATCTGAAAAGAGTGGTCAAGCCAGAGGAGCTGCAGTGGGACTTGGGAGGTCACAGGGAGCCCTCTCCTAGTCACTGGGTAGAGACACACCAGGTAAGCTTCCTCTCCCACACCCAGGACACTGGGAGCCAGGAGTGACCCAGCAGAGGACATTTCTAGGAAAAAATGGCAAATGAGACTTGACCAAGGGGCTGGGAAAGAGTGGTTTCCCTTCCATTTAGTTCAATAAGTAGTTATGGTTCACAATTCAACACGTGTTTATTAGCAAATTTAATAAGTATTTATGAGCAAAAGATTGTGCGTGTACCCTGGGCTGCTGGGAAGATGGGAGGAATATATTAAATAAATTCTTTTTTTCTTCTAGTTTTGAGATATAGTTGACATACAGCACTGAACAAGTTTGAGGTGTACAACACAGTGATTTACATACAATCATGAAGTGATTACCACACTAGTGAATATTCATCATCTCATACAGATACAAAATTAAAGAAATAGGAAAATTGTTTTCCTTGTGATGAAAACTGTTAGGATTTACTCTTAACAACTTCCATATTTAACATACAGCAGTGTTAATTATATTGTGTTGTACATCACTTCCCTAGTACACAGCACATTTTGTAACTGGAAGTTTTAACTTTTGATTGAGTGAGTGAGTGAAAATCGCTCAGTTGTCCAACTCTTTGCAACCCCATGGACTATACAATCCATGGAGTTCTCCAGGCCAGAATGCTGGAATGGGTAGCCTTTCCCTTCTCCAGGTGATCTTCCCAACCCAGGGATAGAACCCAGGTCTCCCACATGGCAGGAGGATTCTTTACCAGCTGAGCCACCAGGGAAGCCCAAGAATACTGGAGTGGGTAGCCTAGCCCTTCTCCAGGGGATCTTCCTGACCCAGGAATTGAACCAGGGTCTCTTGCCTTGCAGGCAGATTCTTTACCAGCTGAGCTATCAGGGTAGCCCTGATCATCTTTGTCCAATTCCCCCTCCCCCTCATCTACACCCTTTAAAAAAAACAAAAACCTGATCTCTTTTTCCATGAGTTTTTTGTTTATTTGTTTTTGAAGTATAATTGACCAACAACACTATTTTAGTTCCTGGTATACAAGAGTAGATTCAATATTTCCATACATTTCAAAATGATCACCATGATGTCTAATTAACATCTGTCACCATACAAAGGTATTACATAATTATTGACTATATTCCCCACACTGTACATTTCATACCTGTGGCTGATTTACTTTGCAACTGAAAGTTTGTACTTCTTAATCTCCCCACCATATATATTTCGTCTCCCCACACCGCCCCCCCACCTATTTCTTTTGTCTCCCCACCCTCTCCCCTTTGGCAACCACCTGTTTTTTCTCTGTATCTATAACTTTGTTTCTGTTTTGTTATGTTTGTTTGTTTGTTTTTTAGATTCCACATATAAGTGAAATCCTTCAGTACTTGTATTTTTCTGTCTGACTTATTTCATTTAGCATAATACCCTCTAGGCCCATCCATGTTGTCACAAATGGCAAGATTTCATCCTTTTTACGGTTGAGTAATATTCATGTGTGTGTGTGTGTACACCACATCTTCTTTAGCCATTCATCTACTGATGGGAACTTAAATTGGTTCCTTATCTTGGCTATTGTAATAATGCTACAATTAACATGCTGCTGCTACTGCTGCTAAGTCACTTCAGTCGTGTCCGACTCTGTGCGACCCCATAGACAGCAGCCCACCAGGCTCCCCTGTCCCTGGGATTCTCCAGGCAAGAATACTGGAGTGGGTTGCCATTTCCTTCTCCAACGCATGAAAGTGAAAAGTGAAAGTGAAGCCGCTCAGTCGTGTCCGACTCTTAGCGACCCCATGGACTGCAGCCTACCAGGCTCCTCCGTCCATGGGATTTTCCAGGCAGAAGTACTGGAGTGGGTTGCCATTGCCTTCTCCGACAATTAACATAGAGGTGCATATATATTTTCTAATTGCTGTTTTCACTTTCTTTGTATTAAATACTCAGGAGTGGAATTGCTGGATCGTATGAGGATTATCCATACTGTTGTCCATAGTGCCTACACACCAGTTTACATTCCCACCAATAGTGCATGAGGGTTCCCTTTTCTGCACATCCTCACCTATACTTATTCTGACAGATGTGAGGTGGTATCTCATGGTGGTTTTGATTTGCACATTCCTGTTTATTGATAATGTTGAGCATTGTTTTCGGTGCCCATTGGCCATGAAACAATGTCTGTATGTCTTCTTTGGAAAAATGTTTATTCAGATCCTCTGCCCATTTTTTAATTGGGTTGCTTGCTTATTTGATATTGAGTTGTATGAGTTCTTCATATAATTTGGATATTAACCCCTTATAGGATATATTGTTTGCAAATATCCTCTCCCCTTCAGTAGGGAGTTTTTTCATTTTGTTGATGGTTTCCTTCACTGCACAAAGGTGATGTAGTTTGATGTAATCCCATTTGTTTATTTTTGCTTTTGTTTCCCTTCCCTAGAGATGTATCCAAAAAAATAATACTAAGATGTCAAGAAGCATATTGCTTATATTTTCTTCTAGAAGTTTTGTTATTTCAAGATTTACATTCAAGTGTTTAATCGATTTAGAATTTATCTTTGTGCATGGTGTGAAAAAGTAGTCCAGTTTGATGCTTTTGCAGGTAGCTATTCAGTACTCCCAACACCATTTATTGCAGAGATGGTCTTTTTCCATTGTACATTCTTGCCTCCTTTGTCACAGGTTAATTGGCCATATGTGTGTAGATTCATTTCTGGGTTCTCCATTCTGTTCCATTGATCTGTGTGTCTATTTCTGTGCCGGTATCATACTGTTTTGATTACTGTAACTTTGTAGTTACAGTTTGAAATCAGGGAGCATGATACCTCCAACTTTGGTCTTCTTTCTCAAGATTGTTTTGGCTATCCAGAGTCTTTTGTATTTTCATATAAATTTTAAAATTATTTGTTCTGGTTCTGTGAAAAATGCCATTGATATTTTGATAGGGATTGCCTTGAATCTGTAGATTGTCTTGGGAAGTATGGACATTTTAACAATATTAATTCCACCAATCCATGAGCATGGTATATCTTTCAATCTGTTTGTGTCATCCTCAGTTTCTTTCATCAATGTGTTATACCAAGTACAAATCTTTTACCCCCTTAGTTAGGTTTATTCCTAGGCATTTTATTTGTTTTGATATTATTATAAATGGAACTGTTTTCATTTCTCTTTCTGATAGTTCATTGTTAGTGTATAAAAATGCAACCAATTTCTATATGTTAATTCAGTATCCAGTAATTTTATTGAACTCATTGGTGAGTTACAGTAGTTTTTTGGTGGCTTCTCTAGAATTTTCTATGTATAGTATCATATCATCTTCAAACAGTGACCATTTTACTTCTTCCTTTTCAGTTTGGATGCCTTTTTATTTCTTTTTCTTCTCTGATTGCTGTGTCTAGGACTTCCAAAACTATGTTGAATAAAACTGGTGTGAATGCATGTCCCTGTCTTGTTCCTCATCTTAGAAGAAATGCTTTCAGCTTTTCATCATTAAGTATGATGTTAGTTGTGGGTTTGTCATAATTGGGCTTTATGATGTTGAGGTGTTTCCCTCTTTACCCATTTTATTGAGAGTTTTTTTTTTTAAATCATAAGTGGATATTGAATTTTGTGAAAAGTTTTTCCACATCTATCAAGATGATCATGTGATATTTAGCCTTCATTTTGTTACTGTGGTGTTTCATGTTGATTAATTTGCAGGTGTTGAACCATCCTTGCATATCTGGAATAAATCCCACTTAATCATGATGCATGGTCCTTTTAATGTATTGTTGGATTGGTTTACTAATGTTGTGTTGAGTGTTTTTGCATCTGTGTTCATTAGTGATACTGGCCTGTAATCTTCTCTTTTTGTGATTCTTAACATGACATTAAATAACACATCATTTTTGGTGGAAGATAAGTTAGAAACAACAGGAGAAGCATGCAGAATGTCACTGGGGTTCTAGAAAGAGCTGGCTCAGAGGGGCTGATTCTGGTTCCATATGACCTGTAACAAGTTACTTACTTTTGGAGATGGTGCCTTCCTATACCTGCTCCCTGCACCAACATTCCAGCCTCAAGATTTTTGCCCACAAAGTACACCAATTGGGACATCTCTGATTTTATGAAATCTGAATGCTGTCTTCAAGAAAAGAGGTCTGAACATGATCTGAGCTGAGTATTAAAGGGGGTCTGTAACATGGTCTCTAAGCTGTGGATCAAAGGGGAAGCGCATCTGAATAGGCAGAGAGGTGGGTCTTATAGTGTGAAGAGGCAGTGCAGATGAGGGAAAGGAGATTCATGTTTACTAAGCTGTAAAATGTGTCAGCCCTATGCTAACTGCTTATGTAGGGTCATCTATTTAAACCTTTAAATCTGGTACGTCTTTACAGTTGAGAACACTGAGGTTCAGGGAATTTTCTGGACCTGCCTAAAGTCATATAGTTAGTAAGCAATAACCTACTTTCTAACTGAATCCAGCATTGCCTCATAAAAGTCTCTAGGGTTGCCCCACCTCCACTCTTGGGCTTAGGCCCCTTATCCTAGACTCTGTCCCTGGACTCCATCCCCGTGTATTTGTTTCAGCAAGTGGCAAGGCTGTGCCACCTGTGCCGAGGTGTGCTGGGCTCTATACGGCAAGCCATTGAGGAACTAGAGAGAGCAGCAGAGCCAGAAGGAGAGGTATGAAATGAGATGGGACCAAAGGGCATGAGGTGGAGGTGGGGATGGGGCTGAGCTGAGCTGAGGACCTCTGGTGGAATGCTGTCAATTTCTCCCTGCCCGCCAGGAGGTGGTAGGAATGCCTGAGCCCCTGCAGAAGGTACTGGCAGATCCCCGGCTGACGGAGCTGCAGAGGGATGGAGGAGCCATCCTGATGAAGCTGCGCTCCACCCACAGCAGCAAGTACGAGGGATGGGTGCACGGGGGCAGGTGGACATGCATGATGGAGACACAGCAGAGAACTGCCAGTTCACCTTAGCTGCCAGAAAATTCTTAACTAAGCATGGTATCTGGACAGGATATCATGCTTCTCCATGTACAACCCTCATAACATCCCCAGATGCTAGTCATGATTATAAATGGAGATTTGGAGGATCAGAAATGTTTAATGTCTTGGCCAAGGTCAGTCAGTAAATGGAAGAGTCAGGATTCAGATACAGGCCCATCTGCTGACCTAGAATGCTGTGTCACCCCTCACGTTGGAATGCAAGGATGTGATGGGTTTGGAGGAGAGCTTGACAAGGGCTGTGGTTAATTCTGCCCCTCTTCCTCCCCAGGCTGGAAGGTCCAGGTCCAGCTGCACTGTATCAAGAGGTAGATGAAGCCATTCACCAGCTCGTGCGCCTCTCCAATCTGCACGTGCAGCAGCAGGAGCAGCGGCAACGCTTGCACCGACTGCAGCAGGTGAGCCAACACCCCCTCCCCCATGCCTCTTTCCACCTGAGGGCCTGGCCTCCAGCACCGCTTTTCCCACTGATACTTACAATTGATGGTGTTCTCCTAACCTGGCTTGAACAACCCTCCCTCCCTCTTCATCTCCTTGGAAGTTGATCATGGTCAGTGTGAGATTCAGCAAGAGGGAGATGGCATTTCAGCACCAGCAAGAAAGAGAAGACAGATCTCCCCTTCCCACTGTTGATATTTGATCAAGGATCCTTAGAAATTGTGAGATGCTCGGGTGCCCTCGGGGACTGTAGGAAGAGTCTATTGATTCTGAGAGCCTACCTCCTTAGCTCAGAAATAACAAATGTCCATTGACACCAGCTCTGTCCACCCCTTAGGCAATAATCATCCCCAAACCTGAGGCTGGAAAGGTCCCACCTCCCTCCGCCTTAGAAGGAGAGGATGATGGAAGCTGCTAAATGCCTTGGAAACTGAAGTCTCTTTATGAGAAAGATTCGGGGATAAGGCTTGCTTTTTTGAACCTTAATTCTTTTCTCCTGGGGTTAAGAGCTCCATAGAGATTTGCTCTCCACCCTATCTTGTAGGGTAAACGGAGCTTTGAAATCTGATTGATCTTCCATAACTCCTGTGTGTGCTTAGTGATCACCTCATGGACTGCATGTAGCCTCAGGGGAAGGGTCATCTCAGGGTCAATGACAAAGGAGGGTAGGGGCAGGGCTGTCTTTTCTGAGATTTCTGCATATTTAGCTTCCTCCATTGCAGCATCTGTGTTTCCCTGGTGGCTCAGACAGTGAAGAATCTGTCTGCAATGCAGGAGACTTGGGTTCGAGACCTGGGTTGGAAAGATCTCCTGGAGGGCATGGCAACCCACTCCAGTATTCTTGAGTGACTAAGTGCACACACACATTCCAGCATCCAGGTCTGTGAACCAGTGGAGTTTCTCAGTTGTGTCCAACTCTTTGCAATCCCATGGATTGTAACCTACCAGGCTTCTCCATCCATGGAATTTTCCAGGCAAGAGTACTGGAGTGGGTTGCCATTTCCTTCTCCAAGGGGGATCTTCCTGACATAGGGATTGAACCCAGGTCTCCCGCGTTGCAGGCAGATGCTTTACTGCAGGCAGAACCACCAGGGTATCTGGTGGAGCCCTCTTCCAGGCACTCTGCTTCACATAAAACCTAACCCCCTACTTCTACTGTTTGTTTGCTTGCTAATTAGCTGTTTTCCTCCTGTTTAAAAACTGTTAGCACACAGGATTTGGAGTCTAAGGTGCTCAGTTTGAGTTGTGCTCTGCTAAGAGTGAGATGTTGGAGAAGCCTTGAAACATCTGACTTCCCACGTTCTCGTCTGCAGAATGGGGGTGACAGTAAGGCCTGCCTCACGAGGGCATTAGGGTGATCAAATGATTTCAGCAGAGGACTGCAGAAGTGTTTATTGTTGGCACAGGTTATTGGGAACATTCTCAGACTTCTTGTCCTCAGGCTGTCTTGCCCCAGCTTCCAGCCTTTCTTCAGAGGAAGGAATTACCATCCCTTTTTGGTCAAACATCCCAGAACCAACATGAGAGTTCTTAGAGCCCCATAATAGGCAACCAGAGCTACACACACACACACACACACAAACCTGAGTTGTCTCTCCAGGCCCAGTCCCTGGAACTACTGCCCCCTATCACTAGGCTCTGTAAATGTGAAATTTCTTCTGGCCCCTTTGCCTCCAGTTCACACTAGTTTTATCTATTTCACCTCCAGGCATAGTCCTGGAACCCAAGCACAGGTCTCAGTGCTTCCTAACAGCCCAGCCTCCCCTTCACCTCGTGTTTTACAAAGATCTCTTACTCACTTTCTCGCTTGACCCTTGTGGAAATTATCACCACTCACTGTTATTTCCACTTGACAGCTGAGATGACATGGTTTCCCCCAACTTCTACAAGTTAGGGCAGTCAGATGGGAGCTGGACCTCAGCTCTCCTTCGCCCTGCCTGCCCCATTCTCCCTCATGGCCCTGCTCTCCCACCCTGTCTGCCCCAGGCACTGCAGTGGCTCTCAGGCCCCGGAGAGGAGCAGCTGGCGAGCTTTGCCGTGCCTGGGGACTCCCTGCCTGCCCTGCAGGAGACAGAGCTACGATTCCGGGCTTTCAGTGCTGAGGTTCAGGTGAGAAGGGGGAGCGGGGAGGAAGGGGAGACTGCTGGACTGAGGGCCAGGCCTCAGAGCAGCCTCGCTTCTCCAGGAGCGCCTGGCCCAAGCGAGGGAGACCCTGGCCCTGGAAGAGGACGCTGCCTCCCAGAAGCTTCTGGATGTCTTTGAACAGCGCCTGGAGCAGGTGGAGAGTGGCCTCCATCGGGCTCTGAGGCTACAGCGCTTCTTCCAGCAGGTATGTGCCGAGCCTTTTCTTCCAGTGCCCACCGCCACCTTTCTTCTGCCTGGAGAAGCTGATCGGGGAGCTGTTAGAAGCCAGGACTTAGGAGGCCTCCCCTGGGCTTTGACTATTGGCTCTAACCTGATGAATGACCTGGGATAGGAGACTAAACCTGAGTGTGCCTCGTGGCACCTACCTCACAGGGCTGCGTGAGGCTTATCATAAGCAGTATGTAACAAGCACTCAGTACAGAGCCTGCCACTTGTAAATTCTGTGTTTTGGCCATCTTCATCTAGGCCCCTCTGTCTCCCTACCAGCTCAGAGTAACACATTAGGCAGGGATGCAGGACAGTGAGCGGAGGTGTTCTGAGGGGGTTGGTGGTGCTGGGCCTTGGGAAGCCATTGGTGAAGAAGAACAGGAGCTGCCATGGGGCAGCTCGTGGGAGTGGCCCGGGACCTCACCCTTTCCTGGCCCCATTCCCCTTCGCTTTGGCCTTGCAGGCACATGAATGGGTGGATGAAGGTTCTGCGAGGCTGGCAGGAGCGGGACCAGGGCGGGAGGCGGTGCTGGCAGCCTTGGCCCTGCGGCGCGCCCCGGAGCCCAGCGCTGGCACCTTCCAGGAGATGCGGGCCCTGGCCCTGGACCTGGGCAGCCCGGCAGCCCTGCGAGAATGGGGCCGCTGCCGGGCCCGCTGCCAAGAGCTGGAGAGGAGGATTCAACAACAGCTGGGGGAGGAAGCAAGTCCCCGGGGCCACCGGCGACGACGGGCAGACAGTGCCAGCAGCGGAGGGGCCCCACGGGGCCCCCACAGCCCCTCACCCAGCCTCAGCTCCCTGCTGCTCCCCAGCAGCCCCGGGCCACGGGCAGCCCCGTCCCACTGCTCCCTGGCCCCCTGTGGGGAGGACTATGAGGAGGAGTGTGCCGAGCTGGGTCCAGAAGCAGAAGGCAGACCACCAAGGACTGTGCTGATCCGAGGTCTGGAAGTCACCAGTACGGAGGTGGTAGACAGGACGTGCTCACCCCGGGAACACGTGCTGCTGGGCCGGGCTGGGGGACCAGAAGGGCCCTGGGGAGTGGGCACCCCCCGGATGGAGCGCAAGCGGAGCATCAGGTGAGAACCCAAGCAGCAGACCCAGCTGCCCCGCAGGAAAAGAACGTGACATTGTCGGGGTGGTGACTGCCTCCCATGCCACAGCCTCCTGTCTCTCCCTGTGGTACCTGCAGCGCCCAGCAGCGTCTGGTGTCTGAGCTGATTACCTGTGAGCAAGAATATGTGGCTGCCTTAAGTGAGCCGGTGCCACCCCCAGGGCCTGAGCTGACCCCAGAATTGCGGGGCACCTGGGCTGCTGCCCTGAGCGCCCGGGAGAGGCTCCGCAGTTTCCACCGGACACACTTTCTGCGGGAACTTCAGGGCTGCGCCACCCACCCCCTGCGCATCGGGGCCTGCTTCCTTCGCCATGTGAGTCAGCCTCTAAAATGTCTTCCAGGGCTTCTCCCTTCACATGTCTCAGCCCCATCCACGGTCCCTCCTTCTCAGTACCTCTCTCCTCCCCACTCCCCCCACCGGAATGTGCAGTTCCAGATACTGGGGCCTAGTGCTGTTTGCTGGGCTCCTGGATCTACTCCACCTCTGTGTCCCCAACATCAGGGCTGCCTGGCCTTTGCTCTCTCCACCGGAGCCTGTCATTCCCCAGGCAGACTGAGTGCTCCCCGGGGGCCGGTCCCTCCTTCCGGCCGCACAGGATGTGGAGGAGGAGAGGGAGAGGCTGGTCTGCAGGGCCTCATGGAGATGACTTACTGCTTCCCTACTGGCACAGGGGGACCAATTCAGCCTTTATGCCCAGTACGTGAAGCACCGGCACAAACTGGAGACCGGTCTGACAGCCCTCAGCCCCCCAACCAAGGTAACTTTTTCTCCTACTCTCATGAGAAGGGGAGACGCCAGGAAGACATAAAATTCAGCCAACCTCAAAATCTCTCAGGGAAAAAAAAAGCTTTCCTAGACGTGCCGTGGAGCATCAGCTACCAGTAATCTCCCAGAATTGCTGAGGGTGGGGCACGCATTGGTCTGGGAGCCAGGTGAAGCTGGGATCATATCCGGTCCACCTGAGGATTTTGGGCAAGGGTCTTGATTCCTCCAGGCTGCTGTTTCTGTATCCAGGAAAAGTGGGCAGTGTTCACTACATCTAACTAATGGACTGCTCAGAGGCTCAAAAGACCTCACATCAAAAGATGTGAAAGTGACTTCAAAAGTTAAAAGCCGAAAAAAAAAAAAAAAAAAAGTTAAAAGCCGGAGAATTCAAGGGATTATTTGTATTCCTCTTCCATTCTCCTTTAAGATATAGAGGATGTCTGAGTCTCATGCAGGCCTCCTACCTCCTTTCTTTCTGCGGAAAGGTTTTTCACCTTACCTTTGGGTGTATCTGGGCTTGTGGGTGCGTGCTAAGTTGCTTCAGTCATGTCCAACTCTGTGACCCTATGGACTGTAGCCTGCCACGCACCTCTGTCCATGGGATTCTCAAGGCAAGAATACTGGAGCTGGTTACCATGCCCTCCTCCAGGGGATCTTCCTGACGTGGGGATCAAACTTGAGTCTTTTAAGTCTCCTGTATTGGCAGGTGGGTTCTAGTACCATCTGGGAAGACCATCTGGACTTGATCTACCCCTAAAAACCCAGAGTACTGCCCATCTTCTCCAAAGGCCTTTAGCACCTTCCCTCATTCCTATCTGTTTCCTTCCCATACTAGGGCACCTTGGAGGGGGGCCCTCACCTGCCCCGGGCCTTGCAGCAGCCCCTGGAGCAGCTGGCCAGGTATGGGCGGCTCTTAGAGGAGCTCCTAAGGGAAGCTGGGCCTGAACCAAGTTCTGAGCGCCAGGCCCTTGGGGCTGCTGTGCAGCTGCTCCGGGAACAAGAGATCCGTGGCAGAGACCTGCTGGCTGTAGAGGCGGTGCGTGGCTGTGAGGTAAGAGCATGTTCCAGACATACCAGCCCAGGCCGCCCTGTGACCTCAGAAGCAGTGTGGGCTGGTGACCAGGGAAATAGACTCAATGTCAGAGGGCCCCAGGCTGTCATTTCTAACAAACATGGATAGCTTTGGTCAAGTCACTGAACTTCACTGGCCCTCAATTTCCTCATTACTAATAAAGCTATGTCCTGCCCAACATCCCATGACCCTGTATCTGCCTCTGCTTTCCTATTCCTTTCCTAATTCTTATCTACATCTACCCTGCAGTTCATTCTGTATCTCAACACTCAACACATACCTATTCTCCTCTCCTTAGTCTCTTTCCAGCCCTAAGGTTCCAGAACAACTTGGAAACCTACCTCCACTGGGTTAGACCTCTTTTCCCTTCAGGTCTTTGCTGATTTGATTCTCTTCCTGGGGCAAAATGGTGCTTTAGTCCCCAACATGCAAAGGCTTACCCACTGGAGGCTCTAAACCCTACTGTGTGATCCATCTTCTGTCTTCAGAGGCAGGGCTGTGCTGCCACGCCAGGTGTGCTGTGCATGGTGACCAGTAGATGGATTCTAGGCCAGGGGCTTTCCTGATTTCCTCACTCTGCCTGAGAACCAGTGCACTAGGCCCCTTGCCCTATAAATCCCATTTTTACGCTCCATAAAATATATATAAAGGGCTCCAGGGCCAATGACTTTTCCTTTTGCTTTCCCCAGATAGATCTGAAGGAGCAGGGCCAACTCCTGCACCGGGACCCTTTCACAGTCATCTGTGGCCGAAAAAAGTGCTTTCGCCATGTCTTTCTCTTTGAGCATCTCCTCCTGTTCAGCAAGCTCAAGGGCCCTGAGGGGGGGTCAGAGACCTTCGTTTATAAGCAGGCCTTTAAGGTACAATGCCTGGGGGCAGGGTGGTGGTGGGAAACCACAGGGACAGGACAGGAAATCATGCTCTACTTGAGAACTCAGGATGTTCTGGAAAACTCAATCCCAACCCAGCCTCAGAATCTGTATCATGTTGAACAGGCTTTGGCCTGTAATCAAACATCAGGTTAGGGTGTTGAGGTGACAGAAGTCCTTGTCATTGGCCTACTGCATGGCATTCTTATTCACACAGGAGATTCATGGGGCATTCCAAACCAGAAGGGAAGAGGAACTTTCCCATTAAGGACACACATGCTTTCTGAGTTAGGGATGGTCCCTGGGGGATGAAGAGAGGACACTATAAATATAGCTTAACTTATGGAACTGAAGAAACCAAGAGGAGGGAGGTCTTGCTTTAGGGAAACAGCCTTGATATCCAGATAAACATCAATAGCAGCCTAGTCCCAGATCAGGCAATGTAGCATGATTCTAAGAGTTTCTCTGACGTAGTCCTCTTATACTAGTTCCAACAGAGTCCAATATAGAGAAAAAAGCTTGGGTTTGGACTAACACAGCCATGGGCTTGAACTTTCTCTAATAAGCTATGATAAGCCTTTGGACAAGATGCTCTGGGTATTATACAGCCCCCCCTTCTGTAAATCGTGGTTGTTGTGAAGGCTAAATGTAGAGCACTTGGCACAGGGTAGGTGTTGAGCAAACATTTACTGAGCATCTCCCAGATGCCAAGCTAAGTGTAGTGCTTTTCCACATGGTACCATCTAGTCAGGACGCACTTCATCTTCACCCACACTCCTCTGCTCTTTCTCAGACTGCCGACATGGGGCTAACAGAAAACATCGGGGACAGTGGGCTCTGCTTTGAATTGTGGTTTCGGCGGCGGCGCGCACGAGAGGCGTACACCCTGCAGGCAGCCTCACCAGAGATCAAACTCAAGTGGACAAGTTCTATTGCCCAGTTGCTGTGGAGACAGGCAGCCCACAACAAGGGTACCGGGCAGAACCAGGAGCGGGTGTGCTTGGGATCAAGGTTATGGCAGGAGGTTAGCTGGAGAGAGCCTGGGGAAAAGAGGGTATAAGATGGAGAATGGTGTATGAGAAGATTCGACATGAGAGAGACTGCTGAGATAGAAATTAGTCTAAGGTGTACCAAAAGAAAAGAGGAAGCCGCTAAGCTTCAGGAAGGTGAGCACAAATGGCTGGGTAAAAGAGAGTCAGAGGGTGTTCCATGCACGTGCCTTGCCTTTCAGAATTTAATTTCTGTGTTAGCAGACCTAGTTTGTTTGTTTTGAGCAGTCTTTTGCTAGTTTTTGTTTTTCATTTTTAATTCTCTTTAATTCTCATTCCACTCATCTGAAAAGTGGAAAGTAACATCTACATCTTGGTATGATAGGAAGGATTAAATAAGGTGATATATATGGAAACACTTGATAAACTGTAAAGGTATGTAAAAATGGGAATTTTGCTCTTAATACCCAAGATAAAAGAAGAGGTGAGTATTAGAAGAGAAGTTGAGTAGCAGGAATGCCAAATGGGCAGGATGCAACAGGTAGAAGAGACAGCTGTCTAAGGGGGAAGTCAAGGATCATCATCATCCATGTCGTAACAGGAGAGTAACAAGAGACGCCAAGGGAATGAGAATGAGGAATGAAGAGTTGGGAAGGAGCAAAGAAGTTGGTAACATGGTCTCTGTTCCCTAGAGCTCCGAGTGCAGCAGATGGTCTCCATGGGCATTGGGAATAAACCCTTCCTGGACATCAAAGCACTTGGGGAGCGGACACTGAGTGCCCTGCTCACTGGAAGAGGTGAGGGCCGGAGTGCAGGGGGGTGGCCCCCAGGAGTCAAAGACCTTGAGAGTGAATGCACAGTGAGGAGGTGTGGTGGAAAGAGAGGAAGGGTCGCAGTGGATATATCTTCTCAGAAACTGTGGGACTGACTGGGAGGCCCTCTAGTAGATGAGGATCATTTCAGGGAGCCAGGAGGGCTTTCCCACACCAGCACCCCACCCCCCACCCCCCCACTCTCTGCAGCCGCCCGCACCCGGGCCTCGGTGGCCGTGTCATCCTTTGAGCATGCCGGCCCCTCCCTTCCCGGTCTCTCCCCGGGAGCGTGTTCCCTGCCTGCCCGCGTCGAGGAGGAGGCCTGGGATCTGGACGTCAAGCAAATTGCCCTGGGTGAGGCACCTCTCAAGGGGTGGCTCCCAACAGCTGGGTCATCATGGTGATGTTCAGGCTGCTTGCTGCTGAGCAATTCCTTTCTCTAGCCAAGTGGCCCAGTTGCCATGACAACTATGTACAGCTTCCCCATTGCTAAAAGAGCCTTCCATCTGGTTGCTAGGGTAATGCTTACAGCAGCCTGTTGCTAAGAAGCACTTCCTCTGTACCTCTCTCTCTAGCTCTCCTTGGGTTTCTATGGAAACTGCTTCAGCTTCCTGTTGTACCCTCCTGGTTCACCACGGCAATCCTTATAGTTTCCTGTCGCTTCTTCCCTGGTTGCTCTAATGATGCCGCTGACAATTTCCTGCCTCTTGGTAGGGGGGTTCTCTTGCAACTGGATTGCTATGGTGACTTACAGCTTCCTGTTGCTATGGAGCTTTTTCTTCCCTGATGGAGCAGCTTGGTGGCTTAAGGTAATCTAGAGGGGTTCTGTACTCTGCTCTCACCCTAGCTTCCCCTCCAGCCCCAGAAACACTTGACTCTTCTGGAGATGTGTCCCCAGGACCGAGAAACAGCCCCAACCTGCAAGCCCCACACCCTGGGAGCAGCACTCCCATTCTGTCCAGTGGAGGGATCTTAGGGCTATCCCGGCAGGTAAGTCCTTGCAGTAGTGCTGAGAATGGGGTGGGCTCTTCTGGTCGTTCAACTCATGAGGGGCAGAGGAACCAGTGAGCCTGTGCTCCCGCACAGTCTGCGTTTCTCCTCTCCTCCAGGCCTGGCTAAGAGGGATGAAGGTCAGAAGTGAAAAAGAATCTTTAATAAGGAATGTAGTGCAAGAGTGAGAGAAAGGGGAGAATTCTAACAGACTGGTTTGAACTTGGATTCAATCCACAAAATTCAGGAATGATGAGGAAAAAAGGGTGAACTAATTGACAGGCTTGGGAGAGAGGGAGGGTTATATAATCTCTCTATACAAGAGATGATTTCTTATGCTTTAAACTCACTGTGGTTTCTCTTCCTTCAGAGTCATACCCGGGCCCTGAGCGACCCCACCACGCCTCTGTGACTGGGTAAGTTGGTGCCCCCTTTCTACCATATCCTACATCCTTTCCCTTCCCTTCCCCAGCTGCCTGGGAGTCAGCTTCTTCCCTCTCCCAACCCATCTTCCCTCTTCTCTCCTGGCTTCCAGAGAAGATCCGGAGCTTGGCTACCGCCCCTCCTCTCAGCACACTTTGGGCTGGGATGCTGAGGGCACAGAGTGGAGGACTGGAAGAGCACTGAAGTCCTTCCCTCTGCTTCCTGGACAGAGAGGAGGTCAAAGGACTAGTATGTCTCCCTGCTACCACTGTCTCTAGCTCTTCCCAGCCAGGTGCCTTCCTACAAGAACCAGAGTGTCCACACTTGCTTGCCTTTATACCCTGGAGGTGGGGAAATTTTCCTCCGTCCAGTCCTTCCCCATCCGGGGCCAGTGCATACTCCCAGGACACAGATCCGTGTCAGCCCTGCCTCCATAGCCTGTGTTCTCCCCTCATGCCGCCCCCTGACTCATCCTGAGAAGACTCATCTCTGCCAATTCCTGGCAACTCCGTTTTTGAGGGTGGGGGGCAGGTGTCATAGGACACGGAGCTATGCAAACCATTACAGAAGAGTGGGGCAGGGAACTGCAAACTTTGTATATGTAATTACTGTTATTATAATACTATTGTTATATTAAATATATTTACTCACACTTTGTCTCCGAACAGCTAGAGCAGACCTCAGGGTTGAAGTGATACCACTAACTTGAGCACTTCTGCTAACCCGATCGTTAACTAGAACACAGAAAATAAAGCCAAGGCTGCAAGGTACACTGTACCCCCTTACTGGCACAAAGCTGGGCCTGGGTGAACGTGCACCCTCCCAGAGGAGAGGCCTCCAGAGGCCTGAAGTTCCTCCTCTCATTCTGCATGCACTTCCTGAGGCTGAGCTGCTCACAGTCAAGCTGGGGTCTTCTAGCACCATCCAGCAGTTTCTCAAGATGAGTCTCAGATCACAGTACAGGAGAACAATGGGCTACTTGTTGAAATACTAATTCATGGGCCCCACCCCAGAGCTACTGAAGCCAAAGCCTGAGGGTAAAGCCCAAGCTTCTTACCAAGCTCTTTGGGTGGTAAAAAGTGCCTGAAGAAAGGACTCTTTTCTGGATGCAGTGGCCCAAGGACAGGACATAGGCAGGCAGACACAGTGCCCTGTGTCTCAAGACACCTGTTTATTGGGGACACAACTCTGCGACAGGGATGACAGGAATCGTACCAAAAATAGCGACGTCTACAGGGCCCCTGAAGGGGCTAGAAGGGTGCAGTGCCCCCCACCCCCACCCATTGTACAAAAATAAACTCTCACGCCTATGGACCAGCAAAGACTGGCAGAGCTGCCCCTCAGCAGGAACACTCCTCTCTGCCAGCCCTGGGACCCCGTTCTTTGATCCTCACCCCTGCCACTGCTAAGGCACTGTGACTCTCCCGTGGGCTGGGTGGGTGTCGCCCGCCCACCCTCCTCACGCTCTCTGCCCCTCCACCTCTGGTCCGCCCGGGGCTGGGATATGGGTCCCATGCTGCCCCCTGCTGGCTGCTCTACCCAACTACCTCTACCGCTGCCCCGCTCCGGCGGGGTAAACTAAGCTAACGGCCCCCTAAGAGGGCTCCCTACCTTTCTTGGCCCCCTAGCCCAGCCTCTCCGGATCTCAACAGCCCGGGGCCCTCCTCCCCTTCCTGCGGAGGAGTGGGAGGGGTCTCTCCTGACGGTGCTCGGGCATAGGGCGGGGATGCATCGGCCTGGGGCGGCCTGCGGCCCCGAGCCCTGCGGCTGTGGTGCACTTGTAGGTGCAAGGCCATGAGCTCGGGGGCTCCCGTGGCGAAGGGACAGAAGAGGCATCGGTGGAGGGCACCCCCTGGCCCAGCCTCGCCTCCTGGCCCTGCCCGCAGGGACAGGTCCAGGGGCTCGGCCTCACCGCCTCGCCCGTTGCGCAGGGTCCTCCCGGGGCTGGCGGGCTTCCGACGGGACCCCGGCGCGCCGCCACTCGCGGGAGGCCGGGGGCTCGCTCTGCCCTCTACCCAGGTCGCAGGCTGCGGAGCCGCCTTGGCTCCGGACGACTGGCCCGAACCCCGCTGGGAAGGGGGCGGCGGCTCCGGGGGTGGCCCGGGGCCGGCTCCGCTCTTCTGCTCCCGGTGGTGGCGCTGCAGATGATACTTGAGCGAGCCGGACTGGGTGCCCGCGTAGTCGCAGTGCGGACACTTGTAGGGGCGCTCGCCTGGAAAGGAGGGGTGCGATAACGCCAGAGTCACGATCACTGCCCGCCCCTGCCCGCATTTCACTCCATGTACAAGCTTTGGGC